>NC_141759.1:56520132-56715132 GCF_982258835.1 Parasteatoda tepidariorum
GTAACAAAGTTTGGCGAGTTGCTTGGCGAATATTTCAAAGTAAAGCTTTTCGCCAGTATAATTCTTTACATGTATTAAAATAGAAATTATTTCTATTTAAAGTAATTAAAACTTTGATCGGAACAAATTATAATAAGCTTTAATTTTATGAGCTTAAAATAAATAAATATTTTAAAAGAAAATTTATCACAAAAATAATGTACTATACTCACCGATACTAAAATCGTGTGCAGGTTCCTGTTATGGTAGTACATCAACTGCATTGAGATGGTCATCTCATAGTGCGGAAGTATTTTTAATGCTTTCATTTTAAAGGAAATGTTATTATTAAACTAAAAACTTGTTCCGTCTCATCTATAAAAAAATTTCATCCGATCATCCTCTTCCTAACGTCGCCGCCATTTTTATTTACATTTGTATATGTCATCTTTTATGTCATCACATAAAATTGAAACGTCATAAAAAGCAAACGATCTGATTGGCCTCATGAAAGAAATTGCCTGAGCGGTTGCAGATATTTCGTGCAACCGTGATTTCTATATCACACGAGGATATTTTAGAAGAAATTTCACTTACAGTTGCACTTACACTTACAATTACACTTGCAGTTGCACTTATTTTCTCTCGTGTGATATAGCCATTAGTTCGTGATAATCTGAAAATCCGATCACCAGATCGATAGTTAATCAGGGTGATTCGTTTTTTTTTTGTTTGCGGGCTGTACCTCATGATAAAATGAAGTTAACATGTCTTATATATAGTAGTGATTTGGTATTTAATATTTGTAGTGGTAGTTACGCCACATTACTAGTTACGCCACAAATATACATAATGCCCCATATCTCCCCTTAATATTAACCTGTAATTTTGACACTCGCAGACACTACAATATTGATTATATACGCGGCCATACCTAGTCATATAATTATAACAATCCACCCTTCAAAAATTATGTGAAAAGAAATGTGCTTTTAAAATGATAATGAGATGTAAATGAGATGTGCTTTCAAAAGTTTTATAGAAATATGCTTCTTAACCCATAAATCTAATACTTTTCTGTTCGATACAATAAAAGCTATTAATATGATGTGTTTGAGTTTGAGAATAAAAATTGATTGTTCAATAATCGATAAAGCGTTTTACAATCCTTTAGTATTTCGTCTATGTATCATCTTATATGTACTTATGTATCATCAAGTCTATTTTTTACCAATTAAGTAATTATAAGAGCTGCTTTTAGTGTTTATTAGAAGGCTCGTTGTTATTATAGTACTGAAATGTTCTTTACAGAATTGATACAGTTTAGAGCAGACTTTATAGATAGTAATTTTTTTAAAAGTTATATCGTAATTATGTTTTCCTAGAAAATGAGTTTTTAGATTTAAAAAGTATTCTTTTCTTAAATAGAAATCTAACGATGCTTTGTTGGTTTAATGTAGTATCAAAGAAATTAATCAAAAAGAAAATGGTTAAATTTTTTCAGAGGTCAATCACATTCGATTTGTGAATCAATATACAGATATTAAATTAATTATGTTCGTAAAAACGGACTTTTTTCTTTGTTTTCTGAGCAGGGTATAATACATTTAGAACTAGTTCCCATAGACTGATTCCCATGGAATGCATCAAAGATAGCTTATTTACTAGCTTTCAATGTTTGAAACCATAGAATAATGCATTTCAATGCAGCTTTTAATTTTGGTAAACATGGTTTGAAATTAGTTTATTAAGAAGCATTGGTTTAATAACAAGAAAATTGATTGTTTACGACAAAATGACCGCTTTTATTAATTCACGTGCAACAAAGCTAGATTAATTTATTAACTTTCTATGTCATTAACCGTGATAGAACAGATTTCAAGACAGTTGTCGATTTTTGAAAATCATAGAAAGAATGAAATACCAATTTTATTACCATTCTCTCATCGTTTATAAAAATAGAACCGTTAGGATCAGGGTTCGCCAAGTGGGCCCACTTTGAAAAAACCCGCCCGGGTTTTATTGGGTGGGCCCACCTTGAAAAAACCCACTTGGAACGATAAGTGGGTTTTTTCAACAACAAAAAAATAATTTTTTTTTTACTAAAACTTATTGTTTTGCATTTACTTTTATATAATTTATTGTGCAGCATAAATTTGTCAAATAGAGTTGCATGATTTATGTGATTAAGTTTTTAATATTAGTAAAGTAAAAGAAACTCGAATCTTCACATAGTTTTATAGTAGGTACTATTGAAAACTTTAAGTGGGTTTTTTCAAAAAGTAATATTTTAATGATATTAAATCAAATAATAATTTAAATAATATAGTCTGAAAAGATCAATTTTTCGAATATAGTGGCATGCTTTATATATTAATAAACAAGTTATTATTATTAATTCATATGTTTAAAAAAATTGAAAAGAAACAATTTTTTTTCTTTTTTTACCAAGTGATACATTAACAAATTTAAACAGTTTTATTTTCTGGCTTTAAAAAAAAAGAAGCTAAAACTTTTTATAAGAGAATTTTTTTAAATTATTTATCGAAAAATGAAATCATTTTCCTAGAGTTAATTCTTTGAAAACAAATGGGACAAGTAACTGATACTCTTTATAATTATACGTAGTTTTAATTTCACTTTCTATTAATCTTATTATAAAAACATGTAAGACCATTAAATATTTATTTCAGTTTTTTATTTAACTCAAGTCAGATGAAATTTTAGCTTTTACTGATTATAAATATTTACAGATTATAATTTTATAATAGGTAATATCCATATGTTTAATACATATAGTAAATAAATGTGTGTGAAAACAAAAAGATTAATAAACTTGTTTCTTTTATATTACTGCATTTATATTTTATAATTCTTGAGTTAAAAAATTATGAAACATAATGCACTTAACAATAAAGAAGATTCAAATATGTGATAATAGTGATAATGCATTATTTAAACTTAATATAGAATACATATAACCAGGGTTCCCCAAGTGGGCCCACTTTGAAAAAACCCACTTGGTGGTTTTTTTCACAAATTGTTTTTTTTTTTTTTAATTTGGTTCAAAAAGAAGTATCTCCTAATACTATCATTGGACACATCGTTGAAGTTAACAAATATTTTAGAAACGTGCATCAAGCACATGGATGGGCAAATGAAAAAAACTGCTTGATGACCCAATGACACTAGGTGGAATTCATATTGTAAGCGCGTAAAAACTTTTGCCAATAATTACCATAAATATGAAGAGATTGTTCTTGAACATCAAAATGAATCTAATAATAATATGTCAAAAATATCAAATAATGTTGGGCTTTACCAATAAACTATCAAAACATTTCAATTTCAGAAGCTGTTGAAATATGAATAAACTTACTATCGTGTGATGAATTAGAACCCCATAAACATTTTGTAAAAAGATTCAATCAGGCTGTTCAGCCACATCATTTACTATTAGCATATGCATCCTGGATCCCGAAACAAGGGGACAATTTTTAAATGAGGAGCAGGACCAATTAGCAGAAAACTGTCTTTCTAAGCACCATCCAGAATTTCTGCCACGTGTTATGGCATTCAAAATTTCCGATCCTGAATACTTTTCAAAATCAATGATGCTTGACACTGTTATTCAACAGTTTTCATCAAAAAATAGTGAAAAATTATGGCAAAAAAAAACTAAATAAGTAAATAAATAAAATTCCTAGCTTTCACAAAATTTCTGTCAGTTCTTTTTTTTGCACTCAACACCAGCATCCTCTGTCTCTATCGAAAGACACTTTTCAACTTTCGGTTTAGTGCAGAGTAAACTTCGAAATAGATTAGGAATAGATAAAGTTACAAAACTCATAAAAGTGTATCACCATCTAAGAGAGAAATGTAGACACTTTGAATCTGTTGTATGATAATAATAATAAAGGAAAAAATGGACCTTTTTTTAAAGCTAACTCCTAACATCTGCTGACAATTTTTAACTATTTGGAGAAAGTTTATCACAATTAAAATATTACTTTTAAGATTTTTTAAATATTATTTTTAAGATTTCATTTGAATACAATTTATTTTATTTCTTTTAATCATGTTTAAAAATATTGAAAGCAAACAAAAAAAATTCTATTAAGTGATACATTAAACAACAATAAACAAATTTAAAATTTTATTTTCTGATTTTAAAAAAATAAGCTATAACTTTTTATCTATGCTTTTTTATAATTTTAAGATTAATTTGCTTTTTGAAACTATAAAGTTAAAATGTATCTAAAAATGCATATATTTATCTAAATATTTGAAAAAAGGGACTAGTAACTGATACTCTTTATAATTATACATAATATTAATTTCACTTTCCATTAATCGTATTGTAAAAACATGGAAGACCAATAAATATTTATTCCAGTTTAATTTTATTACAGGTAAAAGTCAGATGAAATTTTAGTGCTTACTTATACAACACTATTTAATAAATAAAAATATTTTCACAGTAAAATTTATGAGCACTAAATGAAAAAACCCACTTTTCTCCGGGTTTTTTCAAATAAAACCCAATTTTCCCCGGGTTTTTTCAGTAAAACCCAGGAGGGTTGGATTTTTTCAAAAATCCCCGGGTTTTTTCAAACCCTGGTTAGGATTCACACAGATGTAACAAAATTTGATTATTTATTAGCATTTTGAGATGTGAACCATGTCAAAATGAAAATTAAAACATCTAGGCAGGTAGTAGGGGAGAGTTGGATAGCCCCGCCCACAGTCAATTTGATGTGTATAGAATATTTTTTCAAGTCAATGGGCCATCGGACATTAATTGTTATATTAAGAAAAGATTATTTTCAAAGTTTCAAGTATTTATGCAGCTGGTAACATGGTAAACAATAGTTTTGAAAATATGTTGAATACAGTAGTCATGAAATTAAGAAAAATTGGTTGAATGTTTCGATTAAACTTCATTTTAATACTAAAAAAATAATTTTTTCTATACATACAACAAAGTATGTAGTCTCAAGTTTAATTTGCACAAAGAAAGAAGTTTGTATGTAAAAAATTGTTCGAGTAATTACAAATTTACAAAAAAATTGGATTTCGGGTAGCCCCGCTCACATGAATGTCGGGTATCACCGCCCGATTTCATTTCGTCGATAAATGCACGGTTGCAAAGATTATTATTTTATTGCTTCAAATTTGAATGTTATATACATTTTTAACAACAAATATATGTTTTAATATTATATGAAACATAAATTGATATATCCAAATTAAATTTAATATCAAGAAATCATAAATATTATAATAAGCTATTTGCTTACTTATTTATTTTCACTTATTTGTGAACGAATCAATCTACAGAAGCATTTGAATGCAATCAAAATACAAAGTGAATTTGAAATTTTATAAGAAGTACTCTATATTAAGTTTATAAGAAGAGATCAACCAAATAAGTTTATATTGAAAAACAACTATTGTTATTAATTATTGTTACTTAAATTAAATTATTTTCGTTAAATATTTAATATAAATATATATTAATATTATAATATATTAATATACATTAATAATGATAAAAAGTATGACATTTGTTGTTATTAAATGACAGAATTCACTAAAAGTATATAAATATGTAATAAATAAAATAATTTTGTGATAAAAATGATAAATGAGGTTTATCTCTTGTCAATACATTGGTCATTCTAATTTACACCTGAAAAAATAGCCAAAGAACGCAATTTTTGTAACTGGGCGGGGCTACCCGACACATTTTGAAAAGAGCTGAAAAACATGTTTTTTTAAATTTCAATTTTTTTATATTTAACTATTCTTTTTTTGGTTATTCTTTCTGCAGAACTTAATTAGATGATAAAACAATAGAAACATACAAAAATGTTGATTATTACTCAGTATTATACAGAAATATAAGCAGTACTCCTTAAGTGAGCGGGGCTACCCGACTCTCCCCAAGTATTCAAAACTCTGACGAGAAGGATTTTGCTGCTAGAATGTTTTAGCATACCTGCCAACTTTTAATCCCTTCCATTATAGTTTTTCCCAGTGGTATTAAAATGGAATTAAAATTTCAATTTTAAGCAAAAAAATATGTCGTATTTGAAAAAGCTTAAGCTGACTATCATGATAGTAACACATATTAATATATATGCTCAATTTTCTTAAGAATAGTGGTGACTAAAATCATGTAAAAATTAAGTTTATAAAAGAGAAAAATAGTATAGATTTTCTACCACTTTAAATATAAAAATAAAATTTTACGCCAAATGCGTAAAAGTTGGCAGGTATTATTTTAGTAATGTATTCATTCAATTGTCTGGCATATAACTAATAACTAGCTTTATTTATAGTTAATTACTACTTTTCATGCTTAGTACGGCATATTTTTGAAAGAATAGAAGAAAGAAAATTAATCCCTCCATAGGTCTAATTAAATATTTCTTATTATTTCAATTCTTTCTTTGAGGGCACAGCAATATGAAATCGCCAGCAAATGTTCTATCTACGCCAAATCTCTCAGACGATACAGATATTATTAACGGGTACAGATTCTTAGTCATAGCTTCTAGTATATTTGGTGCAAATATTCATCTAAGGCAAAATAACACATGCTTTTCACATTGTCTTCTGACGAGAATCCTGACACTAATTAAAGTCTTTTGGAATGTTTTATCTCTATATTACATTCTGATAATACCATACACATGCTTTATTGCAAAAACTAGAGTAAGCTATGTGCATGCCAGTGCCCCCCCAAGCGCATTCATCCCCCCCCCCCAAAAGAAAAATTTGCTAACTTCCCCCTTCCATGTTAGCTTGTTCGAAATAGTGCTACGACTTTGCTTGCATTCCACTCATTATGACAAATGCAGACCTTGATCCTGATTGTGAATGCTGAAAATATGTTTAAGGCAAAAATAAATAAATTAAAAAAGACGGCACAAAAAATAATTGAAAATGGGCTGTCCAAAACTATTACAATAAATGATAAGTTACTGATGGCACCTGTAGATTAATGAGCTCAGAAGTTTTAAACTAATAATTAAAAAAAAAATAAGTTTATTGAAGTTACCAAACAATGCAGCAAATGGCAAGCAGCAATCATCACAAGAGTTGGGAATTTTAGCACAATTAACCCTTTCAGGCAAATGTCCATTACAATGGACATGATTTCGAGATTTTTTTTTAGTTCTGTCGATAGCCGTTTTTTAACAAAAAAATTATGCAAATGGTTCCTTATGCCGTTAAGAATGTAAACATATTTTTTAAAACAAATTTTATTTTACCCATTTTAAAAGAAAAAAATAATTTTTTAACAATAAAAAAATTAAATATCCTTATGTATTTTGCTTTGCACCTGTAGTCAAGTTAAGTATGCCTGAAAATAGCCAGTTGCTTCTTTTATTTATGTGCTTAAAAAAAAAGTATTCTTTCGTCTAAATTCCCCCCCCCCCAAACAATTCGTTTTATTTAGTGCAAAAATCCCCCCCCCCAAGCTTTAAGTGGGCGCATCGTGCCATAACCACCTAGAGTAGTGTTCTAGTAGGTGTTGATCGTGAGCCCACCTTGCATTGCGTGAGCCTTGGTGCATGCGGTAGATTTATTTGCTGCAGTATTATTACGATTTTTTGTTAACCGAAGAACTGGACAACTATTCAAGACCATGGAGGAGTTGATCCAACAACAAAAACAATTTGGCTTTCAAGCTCGGTACAAAAGTTTAAAGAAACATTTTTTCATTTTCTTCATGATTGCGGTAATCAATTTTGTGCTATGGGTGATTCGAATAAACGTCGAAGAAAATTTCAATCTTTAAATCAACCGATATACTCTTGGAATCGTTTTACTCGATATAACTGAGGAAGTTAGAGGCATACTGACGATATTCGCGTATTTCACAGCTGCCTTTATGAATTTTTTTGTTTGCTGGTGTCCCTGCTATGACTGTCCTGATTGCATGCTGTTCGCTAATTGAATATTACAAAACGCTCAACACTTACGATTGCAGAAATTCTTGAAAATGGTGTAACAATTGGTAAATAAATGAAAGTTTTTCCAAAGTAACATCTACCATCTATCATCAAAAAAGTTTACGACATTCTATCTACAATTCTCTTCATCTGTTTTTTTTTTAATTGGATTGTAAATTCATGCTATTCATTCAGCATTTCACTAGGTACCTATCAGAAATCGGGTGTTCCACTTGCATTTAACTGGTTCGTGGCATCAAGCTGAACTATACTATCATGCTTTAAGTATTATTTAAGTCAACCTGATTCAACTTAGTATCATTTTATGATTGCAACAAATTTGAATGATATTATGGTTTAACACAGTTTGAAATTTATAACAGTGTAGTAAGCAGTCTTATTAAACTCTTATAGTTTCTTAAACTGTCTAAAAAATATATGATATTCGAGAATATCCTTAAACACATCAGTTATATCTTTTTTTTTTTTGCATAAAAAATGTGCCCAGTCAACTTTGTAAGAAAAGGTTTTATGAAAAATGTATCATATTCAATTGAAGTATTCAATAAAAGTAAATGATTAGGTACTACATTTTTGCACTATTGTTAAATAGTATCTTTACAGAGAAGCATTTTATATGATAGTAAATAAAAAGTAAATGTGAATTTAACGGACATAATGTTACAAGATAATGGGAGTTGCATTTTTTAAGCTTATATTATTTTGTAAACGAAATTATGTAACTACTAATGAGTTTAACACTATTGGTTCAGCATTAAATCGTGGTACAGCAGGGAATTGGTTTTAAAGTAATCATCATGAACTAAATTATTAGGTAAAAGAGAAAAAAGCTAAACTTAACTTTAAAAAAACGGTTACTGAAAAAATTATATAGTTTAACAATTTTTCTGAAAGGGAAGGAAAGCAAATTTTTTGAGAGCAAGTGCAATCTAGCAGTAAATTTTTTCTTATTCTAAAAATGTTGTCTTATATTTTTGTCCTATGGGGTACTATAAATTTAAATCAAACTGTACAGAAGAGCCAACGCCTACTATAACTGAAAGCCTCCACACGATTTTTTATAGGCAGTCCGATCAGACCACTCTAAGGATATGTACTTTCCGAACGAGTCACTTAATACAAAATCTAGTTAGAATAAGAAAGTGGTAGCAATTATATGACTAAAAATTTGTTTTATTTATGAATATTATTGGTTTGCCTTATTCACTTGTCAACCACTACAGATTCAATTCTCAAATATATATGCTAAATTTCTCTCAATTACTTTTATAAAAGGTTTTGGGTCCATGCGCACAACTGGTTCACTTTTTAAATAGTCTGCGCGGACTACTTATAAAAGACCGTGTGGAGGCTTTTTGATGTAGGAGGTGATGGAAGAGCCCCGATAAACCGTGGAATAGGGTGACAAGGTCACCACAGGTAATGCAGATCGTGAATAATAAGAAAAAAAAAGCAAGGTGGAAGCGAGAAAAATAGTTGTTAAAGGGATTCGCACATGTCTATAGATTATAAACCTACAACAGAAATCTATTGTTCTACTCCTAAATACTGAAACAACGAATGGTGAAAAGTTCAGTTACACTTTTAAAAAACCATTCACTCGTTTTTGTTAATTATTCATTATTTAATTATTCGAAATTGTACATTCGATCTCTTTGCAGAACTTGCGGATAATCCTCACTGTGGTTAATTCACTAGCAGATGATCCGGGATGGCTATACGTACCTACCTATCCTTATCGCGCCAGCTGGCACATAAGGACTTTACATCAACAAGTAAAGTCCTTATGTGCCAGTACAAATACGGAAACAGTACTAGTTTTCTTTATTTATTTACACTCTATAACAAAAGAATCGACGAACCAAGAAGCAATCATCCGATTGCTTTGAAATTTCGTATGCATGAATGTTTTGATCAGATATGGCTGGATGATGCCGACTGGGGACGTATAGTCTTTCGCGACGAATCCCGCTTCCAACTGTGTCCTGACGATCATCTAAGACGTGTTTGGAGACGCACAGGGCAGAGGGGGGTATCCTGCCTTCACTATTGCACGCCACACCGGCCCTCAACAAGGCATTATGGTCTGGGGTGCCATTTCCTTTGATAGCCGGACCCCTTTGGTCGTCATTAGAGGTACCTTACTACACAGCATTACGTCGACGACATCCTAAGACCTGTTTTGCTACCTTTCCTTTTGCAGCGCCCTGGACTGGTTTTTCAGCAGGACAATGCCAGATCACATACGGCACGTGTTGCTATGAACTGTCTGCAAGATTGTCAAACTCTTCCTTGACCTGCCAGATCTCTCTCCCATCGAGCATGTCTGGGATATGATGGGAAGGCGATTGCATCTGGCACGGAATGTTGATGACCTCGTTCGACAATTGGATCGAATTTGGCAGGAAATACCGCAAGAGACCATACGGGAGCTTTATCGTTCTGTGCCACGCCGTGTGGCAGCTGTATCCAGGCTAGAGGCAGGTCAACACCTTATTGCTAGGGGCGGGTCAACACCTTATTGAACTCGTTACTGTAACTCTGCAATAAATTATTCAATTGTTCTGAAATTTCAATCATTTACTATTCTGTAAATTGTCTTCCTATCCACCAATTTTCGTTTCAATCGGACAACTTCTTGGTGCGTCGATTTTTTTTGTTATAGAGTGTACTTAAAAAAAACTTTGATTTTAAATCATGATATATAATTCCACTTACAAATAATGTCATATAATCGATTCGCCAGTTGCAACTAACAAAGGTAAGGCAACACCATGAAATGTTTTTATTTAGTTATATTAGGTTATGTGTGACGGTGGTTTAACATTAATTTAGCAAGTATGTTCCGGATATTAATTCAGAATTCATTGCAAAAGTTTTTAACTGATTGGAAAGCTTTGGAAAAAGCTTATTGAAATTCAGTAACAAACTTGAAAAAAATCACTGAAATTTTTTAACCTTTTGTCTGAAAAATATTTTACGTTGTTGAAAAAAACCAAAGCAATAATAATAATTATATCAAACCTGAAAAACTAATAATTCTAAGCGATTGTGTTTTGCTTTTCATATATTTAGTAGTTAATTTTTTTTTTTTTTTATCGAAAACTTTTGGCAACTAAAAGTTCTGAAAAATAAAGATACAGATTTTATGGCATAAATATGTAGTTTTTGTGATGCTCCTTTTTTGGGAAAAGAAACTATATAGTTCTGCGATTATTTATACTGCCAAATTCTAGGATGCATTTCAAACAGGACTCACTTGAATGTGAGCGAAGTGAGTTTGGTTCGCAAAACCAATCATGTAAGTGTACGTATAAGTGTATATATACGTACGCTCAATCCCTCAAAAATATAAGTGCATCTTTGGGGGTTTGGGTAAGAGATAGAGAGTAAGAGGCAGTGCCCACTAGTAATAAAATAATTAGGTACCTTTTTATCGCACTAATAAATGATACCAATTAACTTTTCCAAGTTAATTGGTATCATTTGTAATCTGCTTTTCTCCGAGGAATAAAAATAATTGCTGCACAATCATGGGATTTGGCTATCGTAGTGAAGTTGGAGTCAAGCGGTGACCTCTAGTCAATATAATATTATTAATAATAATATTAATAAAAATTTCTAATTTATGTCTACATTGGGGGTGGAAATATCTTTTATCCTGATTTGCCCCTCTCAGCCACGGGTTTTTTTTTTCTCTGTTTTTTTTATGTTTATTTTTTCTCCCGGCTACTGATGTTCTTTCCAGTTTTGTCACCTGTTTTTGTTGGCAACTTTATGTTTTATTTTTCAAATCTCTTTTGTTTCTTCTCATTCAAGTCTGCAAGTCTTAAAAATGGGCTCCTATTTTTGAGCGCTTGAGACTTGTCTGCTGTTTCTTCCAATCTGTTTATTTTTGAAGTGAAAGAAGTTTTTTGGGCAAATAATAATATTTCAATTCAACGACGTCTTGAAAATGGATTCGGGTTTAAAA
The DNA here is from genome assembly GCF_982258835.1 of Parasteatoda tepidariorum. Taxonomy (NCBI): domain Eukaryota; kingdom Metazoa; phylum Arthropoda; class Arachnida; order Araneae; family Theridiidae; genus Parasteatoda; species Parasteatoda tepidariorum. The sequence continues at coordinate 56,532,070 of NC_141759.1, forward strand.
CCAACCTTAAGTTAATGTTTATGGAACACAAAATTGATCCTGGTCAATAAGTTTAATTATTTTTTATAGCTCTTGAAAAAGAAAAAAAAATATGTTTACTTACAATTATACAATTACATACAATTATATGTTTACTTTCCTTATTTTTTGAAATCGATAAGAAAAGGTTTAAAATTAGGAGCGCTACAAACAAGAAATTTATATCGTTAGAAGAGTAAATATTTGTAATTTCTTAATTGACATTTTGATATAACCGGTTATTTTCTCGACGAATTTATGCGTGATTGCGTTTTTTAATGATGTTTACTGATCGAAATACAAATAATAAATTAAGAAGATTTGCAAAATATAATCGGAATCGTTCATGGTAATTCATGGTAATTGTTCATGGTAATTTTAAAAATAATTCACCAGTATAAAAATGAGACATTTATTGCTGACGATTCAGCATTCTTTGAACTCAGTTTTGTTATTGTTCACAGTCAACTTGTCTTTAAATTAAATGGTTTTTAAAGAAACGTGAAATCTTAAAATATTTATCGAAACTGTTCCTTTTTTTTCGTGTACCATATAATTTTTTTTTCTGAAAAATCATTTAAAATTTATATTTGATTTTATAACCGATGGTTCGGGCACTCTAAATGCGCACTCCTCTCAAGCTCAATCTCCAGGTTCGATTCCCGACAATGGCTGAGTACTCACTTTTTCAAACTTTTTTCATAATACTTTGCATTTTCTAATCAAATGTGTTGCACTAAGCTTAATGCTTTGGAAGAAATTTATATCTCCAAACAAGGGAAGATGGTAATAGACGAAATGGCTTTTTAAGGAAACGCTTCCTCGGAGCATTTTCAAGAAAACACTTTTGTCAATATCGAAAAAGAAAACAACAAAAAAAACAATTCCGTATGTACCTGATTTTACAAGGGACAAGTAATTAAAAAAAATATCAATATAATCGACTCTGATCTATATGAAATAAGAAGCATGAAATTTAAGTTTAATGATCATGATTTGGTTAAATTCATCGATTACAACATCGATATGCCAGATGTTCAAAAAGAATACAAATATTTAATAATAGCATGTGATGTATTTGGTGCAAAGATCCTTCTAAACATGAATAATGCATTCTCCTCCCAACGCTACATGAAGATATTACTGACAATAATTAATGCATTTTGGAATGTTTTATCAATCTACTTCCTTACAGTAACATTATATGCATGTTTCACGACACATAACGCATCAAGATACATTCACGCTGCTGATATAATTTCAATAATCGCATTACGTTTCGTCTTTAACTGTAAAATTGGGAAACTACTGAAATCCCTTGACGAGGTGATTCGATTTCGAAAACAGTTCGGACTGCGAGTTAAATATCGAACTTTTAAAACACATTTATTATTTTTATTCTTTGTCGCATTCATTAACTTTTCACTGTGGATGATAAACATACTTCTTAAAAAAAACCCTTCTTCAAATTAGCCTTAGCCTTAAGAACTTTCTGGTCATTGGCTTTACTGCCACCACTGTTTTAATTGCTTACTGTTCTTTGCTCGAACAATATAAAGCCCTAAACACGCTGAACTTAATAATTGCAGACATTCTTCGGAATAATATAACACTAAGCAAGCTCATACGAATTAACGAAAGTTTGTTCAAATTCTCGTCTCTTGTAAGAAAAGTTAATGATATCTTATCACCAAATTTATTTATCTGGTTTGTTTATTGGATTGTCAATGCTTGCTACTCTTTAAGCACTTTATTTGGTTCGTATCAAAAGTCTGGAATCAGCCTTTCGGGATACTTGCTATATGCAGCCACTCTTTTTTCTCAGTTTCTTTTACTAGTTTTTCTCGCCGATTATGTTGACAACGAAATTCTGAAAACAAAAGATATCATTGTTTCACTGGTTGAAAGGGATCATGGAATTTTTTACGACGCCTCCAAAGCGACGAACTTTGGACTTATCATTTCGTCTGTCAAACGTTGCGGGCAAGAGATATCTATAACGCCACTGGGGATGTTTAGATTGGAAAAGAGTCTTATTTTAGCTATTTTAGGAGTTATTGTAACTTATGAAGTGATTATACTTCAACTCATTGCATAATAAAATGCAAGACTTGAACAAAATTTTAATCGATTAAAATTCCAAGTGTGCATTGCACTTATACATTATTTCTGAATGCTTGAAGTTTAATTCATAACAGAGCATACTACATGAATGAAATTTTACTGGACACTCATTATATCTGTGCAGTAAACTTATGTATCTGAACACTTTTGAACTATTTTATTGACTATTGAACTTACTACAAGGGAGAAGTGAAGTCGTTCATAATTGAAATGCCTGCTCCATGTCTTGATAGCTTTCGATATACACTCTTGTTTCATAAAAATTTATCTACCATTTTTGTCAATGTGTTATACGATTATTCTTCAAGTATTAATACATCAGCAGCATTTAAATAAACAATAGCAATATAACTTTTTGTGCAAATGTAATTCCATTGCTGTTAATTTCACCAGAGAAATGTTACCATCCATCATTGGATTCTCTTTTCACCCTGTTTAACCCTTTGATGCAAGCGGAACACCGGTGTCCTTTTTATATCAATCCTTATAAATATATATATATATATATATATATATATATATATATATATATATATATATATATATATATATATATATATATATATATATATATATATATATATATATATATACAAGAAAACACGAAGGAAGTTAAGAAAAACAATAAGTTTCATTTATTGCGCTTAAGCTGCAAGTAAACAGAGCTCATTAGATACCGTTTTTTCTTTTTATTTTATTTTCTGTTTTTACATTTTTATATCTTTTTTTTTATTATATCTTTTTTTTCCGGTTTTTTTAAATAAAATTTCATCCTTTTCTTTCTTCTTTTTTTTAAAACTGTTGTTTGTTATTTTTTTAGTTGCTACCCCCCTACCCCCCTTTTTTTCGTATGTCTCTAATTTTTCTTTGTTTTATCTTCTTTTTGAAATTTTATATATATATATATATATATATATATATATATATATATATATATATATATTATATATATATTGTATATATATATATATATATATTATATATATATTGTATATATATATATATATATATATATATATATATATATATATATATATATATATATATATATATTGTAAATTATATATATATATATTATATATATATTGTATATATATATATATATATATATATATATATTGTAAATTATATATATATATATATTATATATAATATATTATATATATATTGTATATATATATATTGCAATATATATATATATTGTAAATTAAAACAATTTCAATAATGAAAATTTATCTTGCTTAGATCTAATTAACTTGAAATAAGCGCAAATTTCAAAAATTATTTCTCTGAAATGAGCCGTGTTTGGAAGATTTTACGTATAATGCAGAAAAAGATACCGGTGTTTCATGATGTATTTTCTAACCACAGGTTATTACAATGCTAAATATAATACTTTTCACAAAAGAATGTAAAAAGTTTGAAAAATATGTTAAAGTTCTGCGACAAAGGAGTAAATAGAATTGTAGATTAATTTTTTCATTAGCATATCGACATAATCACTTATATCAGAGAAATTATGTCACCCATTAGGGATTTCATTTCTACATGTCTCAATAGCATTTTGTTTAAGTTCTTGCCACAAACATATTGGCAATGCTCATTACATCAAAGAAATGATACCACTTTCATTGATTTCCTGTCTCTCTGTTTTAACAGAGTATTCTAGATAAGATTTAGCATACAGTCATATCGATGTTGTTGCTAATTACAAGAGATAATTGGATGCTATGAAGGATCTCATTTATTCATGTATTAGAAGCACTCAAAGAAATTATACCACTTTCACTGATTTCCTGTCTCTCTGCTTTAACAGAGTATTCTAGATAAAATTCAGCATCTAGTCATATCGATGTTGTTGCTAATTACAACAGATAATTGGATGCTATGAAGGATCTCATTGTTTCATGTATTTATAGCACTCAAAGAATGATACCACTTTCACTGATTTCCTGTCTCTCTGTTTTAACAGTATTCTAGATAGAATTCAGCATCTAGTCATATCGATGTTGTTGCTAATTACAACAGATAATTGGATGCTATGAAGGATCTCATTTTTTCGTGTATTAATAGCACTCAAAGAATGATACCACTTTCACTGATTTCCTGTCTCTCTGTTTTAACAGTATTCTAGATAAAATTCAGCATATAGTCATATCGATGTTGTTGCTAATTACAAGAGATAATTTGATGCTATGAAGGATCTCATTTTTTCATGTATTAATAGCACTCAAAGAAAGGATACCACTTTCACTGATTTCCTGTCTCTCTGTTTTAACAGTATTCTAGATAAAATTCAGCATCTAGTCATATCGATGTTGTTGCTAATTACAACAGATAATTGGATGCTATGAAGGATCTCATTGTTTCATGTATTTATAGCACTCAAAGAATGATACCACTTTCACTGATTTCCTGTCTCTCTGTTTTAACAGTATTCTAGATAAAATTTAACATAATGTCATATCGATGTTGTTGCTAATTACAGGAGATAATTGGATGCTATGAAGGATCTCATTTATTCATGTATTAATAGCACTCAAAGAAATGATAGCACTTTCACTGGTTTCCTGTCTCTCTGTTTTAACAGTATTCTAGATAAAATTTAACATAATGTCATATCGATGTTGTTGCTAATTACAGGAGATAATTGGATGCTATGAAGGATCTCATTAATTCATGTATTAATAGCACTCAAAGAAATGATAGCACTTTCACTGATTTCCCGTCTCTCTGTTTTAACAGTATTCTAGATAAAATTCAGCATATAGTCATATCGATGTTGCTGCTAATTACAAGAGATAATTGGATGCTATGAAAGATCTCATTTTTTCATGTATTAATAGCACTCAAAGAAATGATACCACTTTCACTGATTTCCCGTCTCTCTGTTTTAACAGTATTCTAGATAAAATTCAGCATATAGTCATATCGATGTTGTTGCTAATTACAAGAGATAATTGGATGCTATGAAGGATCTCATTTTTTCAGCACTCAAATAAATGATACCACTTTCATTGATTTCCTGTCTCTCTTTTTTAACAGTATTCTAGATAAAATTTAACATATAGTCATATCGATGTTGTTGCTAATTACGAGAGATAATTGGATGCTATGAAGGATTTCATTTTTTCATGTATTAATAGCACTTTCAATAAACTTTTGACAACAACGTATTGGCATTGCGGCTTAGCACATCAAACAAATCATACCCTCCATGAGTGATCCGTATTTAGTCTGCCTTAAATAGATTTTATTGATTTTCTTATGATATTTTTGATTAATGATTATTGTTGCTACATTGAACATGATATAAAATGAAAATACTGTTAAATAGATATTTCATAAATGAATTTAATAATTAAAAGTATCATCTAGTACTTTAAGCGATAAAAAAGAGAGATTTTGACTACTTTAGGTTTTATATTTTAAGGAAAAGTTGCTTTTTACGTATCTGTTAAGGGGAAAATTGGCAATTTCATTCTTTGGTTATCAATGTACCGCACCCTGGGATTTCGTAACTAAATTCTTTAACCAAATATTCCAAAGTATACAGACAGTGCATGTTTTGTCATTTTAGTTAATAGTTATTGCCCATTGAGGATCTGATGCTTGGCACGATATGAGTACCACCAAAGAAAAATACAAGATGTTCCATAATCTCCTTCCTTAATATATATATTCAGAATTCTTGTCAAAGATGTAATAAAAAACTCACACATTGCAGTTATAAAATAGGTATTTCAACTAATTAGGAGCGGAAACGGTATCAGAATCTGTAGAGTCACTAGTGAAGAAGGTAAGACGGGAAGCATCAAAAACGGTTTAATTGCCTAATTGAGATGTGAGTGTTTTTTATTATTGTACAGTCCGTAAAAAAAAGATATCACCCTGAATAACTTTCGTTCTAATGATCGGATTTTCACGAACTAAGTGTCAATCTTAATGGTTCCTGGGGGTGACCTCAAATATGCTAATTAATTAGTGCTAACTATTAAATAAGTTACGAAATCAGACACAAAAACGTACTTTCTCTGAATAAACATGTATTTTTTTTTACAAATTTGGAATCCAGACACTTGAATTAGGGGGGGTAGACAAAATTTTGAAAAATTGGGTCTTAAATTGGGTCACTATAAAGGTTTATATATTTGGCGATAGTCCAGAAAACCGCCAAAAAAAGTCGCCAGTGCAAATTAATATTTTAAGGTAACCCATTGACTAATTCAAAAGAAGAAAACTTAATTTCACTAGGTTGCTAAGCAACCAATTTCTGACTGTAAAAAAAATTTTAAATAATGCTCTGTGATTGCTCGGAGAGGTTTAATAGAACTATCTCAAATTTAATAGAAAGTTAATAGAAAATATCTCAAAGTTTCTAGGATATAGACAATTTTTAAGCTAATTTCTGTCCAAAAGAAATTTTTTTATTTTATTTTAATCTCCTTTGAAAAGAAAATTTGAATCGATTTATAAATTATTTATGATTTTCTAAGTTTTTAGAATTTAAATACATGAACTTTTTATCTGATATTATTTAGATTATATTGTTTTTGTTATACTTATTCGAGGATTTCATACTAAAATCAAATTAACATAACTTATTATGGCTACTTACATTTTAGGGATAATCATTTTTACAGCTTTAATCGAGTGTTCTAGGCAAGAAAGTTTGGAAGAAAAAAAGTCCTTGAAAAATAAAATGTATATTGTATAGTAATTCTAATGCGCATTCACAAGGTTTTCTATAATTTACGATATTTCTTTTTCCTATAACTCAAGGAATTGCTGAATGTTTAGTGGTATTTTAAAAACATTGAAATATGTTATGTTTAAGAATAAGATATTGAAATAATATGTTGCATATTGTAAGATTCACTGTTTAAAAAATCGCTTCATTCTGCTAGATATTTAGGTTACAAGGCTTTCTTTGGATAAAGATGATTAGCAAATACCATCCTCATCTTTCGATACATTCTGAAACTTACATTCGCAAATTCACCATAAAATGTCGCAGAGCATATTCTTCAAATACGATTACAGTTACATTTACCACCAACTACTGCTACTAAGATTATTTTTGTTTTCTTATATATGTTACCGGACAAAGTATGAAACGCCGGTATTGAATAGAATGCGTAGGCATTCTATACAATGCCGGATGTTTTCAGCAAAGTATGAAATGTGAGAGGTATTACATACTTTCCCTAGGCATTCTATAGAATGACAAATGTTATTTAGGCAAAATATGAAAAAAACATACTGATGAGGTCTTTGGTGAATGTCCAAAATATTTATTATATCCGATTTGATATTAATTTATTCGTGGATATAATTACATTTATTCGATATTTTAATACTTACTGACGATAGATTAGAAGAAACATCAGTGTTTGGAGTATCAGGCTAATATATATCGGGCAATGGCACTGAACCTTAAAAAAACTTCAGTGTAGGGTATACCGTACAGTGGCACTTGACCTTAAAAAAGCATCGGACTGGTATACCGGGCAAATGTATACCAGGCAGTGACACTTGACCTTAAAAAAACATCAGTGTCTGGTATACCAGGCAAATGTATACCGGGCAGTAGCAATTAACTAGAACTAGTATGACTAGACCTTTGGTAAATGTCCGAAATATATACTGAGTCTAGTTAAGTGCAACAACCCGGTAATACATTTGCCCGGTATATCCTACACTGATGTTTTTTTAAGGTCAAGTGCCACTGCCTGGTATACATTTGACCGGTATACCCTACAATGATGTTTTTTTAAAGACAAGTGTCACTGCCCAGTATACATTTGCCCGGTATACCCTTCACTGAAGTTTTTTTAAGGTCAAGTGCCATTGCCCGGTATGCATTTGTCCGGTTTACCCTACACTGATGTTTCTTCTAATCTATCGTCAGTGAGTGTTAAAATATTGATTAAATGTAATTATATCAGCGAATAAATTAATATCAAATCGGATGTAAAAAATATTTCAGACAATCACCAAAGCGACTGTGTGATTGTTGACATTCACCGGTGAAAGTCGACACTCTCCAGATTTCGGTCATTCACAGTAACATGCATTTCTCAAAAATAAAAATGTCATTCTGAAAAAAGAAAACTGAGAGTTCCATTGAAAAACATTTATTCAAAATGTGTAAAGAAAAGTGAAAAGTTGTGCAAGACATAATTTATGCCTGTCTTATTAAGGGAAACAAAATTTTTATATAAAAAATAAGAAAATAACCTAATTGTCATTTTTGAATGACATTTTGACGAATGCATTTTATACTTTGCCGGTTTCTCATTTGGCATTCTATAGAATGCCTAGGAAATGTGTGAAATATACACCGAAGAGACATTACATTATAGCCACCCTGCTAATAACACGTAGGACGACCTTTAGCCCTCAAAACTGCTAGCATCCGCCGTGGCATTGATTCCACAAGGTGCTGATAGAGTCTGAGGTATCTGGTACCAATCGCTCACCAACTGGTCCTGCGATTCCCTCACATTGCGAGGGGGTAGCGTGGCAGTATGAATTTGGTTTTCCAAGTAGGACCACAAATGCTCTATTGGATTAAGGTCAGGTGAATTTGGGGGCCAAGATATGACTTGAAAGTCACTGGAATGTTCCTCGAATCAATCCACGACGTTAAAAATTTCTTAGTATATTAATGATGAAATAATAAACGCAATAGGGTAAAGAATAAGATTTTTAAAAATGTTAAAATTTAATTAAATAGTTGGTAAAATAGTTTTGCGAAACGCTTCCCGATAGGTGATTAAAAAATTACTTTTAAGATTAAGGCGACATATAAGATGTTGAGAAATTTGCAATGATGTGAGAGATGCTTAAAAATGTTAACTACGTATTTTTATTATTATTTATAAAAAATATATTCAAGAAATTGATAAATATTTTTATGTATATTATAGAAATTGTATCAGTTATTGGGAAAAAAACTAAAAAATAAAAAATAATCACATTAAATAAGCAAAATCTGGTGTATAATCATATTCTATCACAAGCATGCTTTTATAAAACTCGACATTCGTTGATTAAAATGTTTTATTCAAATTTCTTTACTAAATTTCAAATAGAATTTTAGACGACTGAAAAAAAAAATCGTATTTTATAGTTTTAAAGAAATAAAAATAAAAAGATTAGCAAACGATTATTAGCGAAAAAAATATGAATGAAATTTTACGCCACTCGCGCTAAGTCAAGTTCCTCGTAAGTTTATCACATTTTAATATTAATCGCCCCATTAAATCATTTCTTCATTGTCGCCAAATTATTTTTCTTAAATAATTAATTTTAATTTTTCTCATCTGCTAATAAATAAAAACAGTAGAAACTTTAGATTTTTCAATTGAAAAATATGTAGGTTAAAATGGTATAGAAAAATCCCTACCTTATAATTCAAAATTTTTTCATCCTCACTTTAATTAAATAATAAAAAATAATAAATAATTATTAAAAATTATTTTTTTCATGAAATTATCTTTGGGTAAATGAGTTTTATGAGTGGGTGAAATTTTTTTTGAATTGCTTCATTAGTTTTTAAAATATGACTGAAAACGCAAAAATCGAAATTAACATTAAAGGGTTCAAACTTTGAATCGCTCTCCTGACCAAACTATGGAGACCACATTTCCCAGATTGCGGCTACCCCCTATATTTTGAAGATAAGAAATCCAAATATGCAAAAAAAAAAGTACATGTTTATTCAGAGAAAGTACGTTTTTGTGTCTGATTTCGTAACTTAATTAATAGTTAGCACTAATTAATTAGCATATTTGAGGTCACCCCCCGGAGCCATTAAGATTTTCACTTAGTTCGTGAAAATCCGATCATTAGAACAAAAGTTATTCAGGGTGATATCTTTTTTTTTTGCGGACTGTACATTAAATACTTTCTGTTTCCTTCGGTATCAAACAGGCTTTTATACTTTCAGTTTCTCTTTGCTCAATAGTGAGTAGCAAGATTTTGATAGCGGTTTTTTTCCAAGCTTTAACATTTTTTAAACGCACAGTATGCAAAAAAATATTTATAATAATAATAATAATCTAGATGATAGAAAGAGGCTACAGCTCACCGAGGGGTGTGGGGTATGAAATCTATACAGACGGCAGTAGAAGACAAATAACAAATTCGGATACAGGGTTGACCGAGGATAGAGTGGGCTGTGGTTTCCTGGTGAAGCTTAATAACAACACCATTTATCAACACTGTGCTAGACTTAATAACGATGCAAGTGTATACCCCGCCGAACTCACTGCCATCAAACTTGCAATCACATGGGCAAACGCTGAAAATATTAATGCATTTAATTTATTCTCTGATTCTAAATCCTCGCTGCAGTCGCTAGAAAACCCAAATCCGAATGACCCACTTGTGGAAGAAATTAAGAACATGGTCAAATATAAAACATGCTGTCTCAACTGGGTAAAGGCACATTCTGGGGACATTGGCAACGAGGAAGCTGATGCACTTGCCAAACAAGGCACTCTTCTTGGCAGGGTTGATCACTATTATCCTCTTTCAAAACCACAAATCAATTACAGACTGAGGCAGGTAAGCAACGCAATTTGGCAGGACAGGTGGTCAACCACAACAAATGGGAGACATACCTATATCTTCTACCCAATGGTCAAGGAGAATAGACTCTCCAGCGATTTCTTTCTTAATCAATTTCTCACGGGTCACGGAGTTTTCGGCGAGCATCAAGCTAGGCTATTCCAAGCTACAGCCAGCTGTAAATACTGTGGAAAATATCAATCTCTTAAACACCTAATCGCCGAATGTGACAAATTCCGGACACTCCGAGGAAATCTCTTTCGTAATATGAACGACTTGACTCTTTGGTTCCGATCTAAAGCACAAAAATATGCTATCACTGAGATTATTAAACGTACCCTGGTAGATATAATGACTCCAGACGATCTCATGGACCCTCTTCATATGAATCAAATTTAGATCTTTGCACCTAATTAACATCTCTCGGGGTTGCATAGCGACCACCTGCCCTGCCACAAACAGCTAATTGCTCTTAATGCTTTCTTTTAATTCTACTCATTTCACTTCATTGCTATTTATTTGTTTTTAACTTTGGAACCCTTTTGGTTCAATGATATTTTATATTTTATATTCTGGAAGCCTGTTGGTTCAATTTCTATGTTTTCAATGTTTTATTACGTTTAAATTGCTTTTGCTTGTCTAATTTACCTTTTGATCCAATGTTTTTAATGTTTACAATCTTTCACTTACCTGTTTACCCTCTTGGATCCAATGTTATATACTGTATTCTTTTTCAGATTGCTGTTGTTAGTAATATTCAAAGATACTTAAGAAATCATGTAATGCTATATCAAATTCGTCTCTATTCAAATCTAAGGCATACAAGTCATTGTCAACTAAAATTATAGGATGTCAACTAAAATTTAGGATAAGCATTAAATATTATTATATTTATTTATTATTCATTTATTTTGTTTTATTATTCATGTTTATCATTGTAAATTCTCATCTTCTTTTGTTTTCGAAATGGAAATTGTATTGCATCCTTTTGTTGATCAATAAATTTTCACCCCGGATGCCCCCGCTAGGGGGCGGGACGGGGATGAGCTTTGAATAATAATAATAATCTAGAATGACTCTTGATCCAATAATCGGTATTTTACGTAGGAGGACTCAATTTTAACGGTTCGAGGCCACTGACTATTATTTAGTCAACAATCAACAAATAATCATTTAGTTAGTTCTCGAATATATTCTCTTTTTATCAATCAAATCTACTATTTTTTATTCCGTATTTTAACTCACTAACATTTGATAAATTTTTGAACCCACTCTCTTCTGTTTAAAACTCGAACCCACAATCTTTATGTCGGTACTCGGAGCCACTCTCTTTTTATCGGTACTCAAAGCCAATGTCATTTGATCAATAATAAAACTATTTTTATGGCACTCAAACCTTCTATCACTTGATTAGTACTTGAATCTACTATCTTTTTCTCAGTGCTTAAAACCACTTACAGTTTATCAACTTCCAAACAATTCTACTTTGTTTAAAACTCGAACCCGCTGTTTTTTAAGTGCCATGGAAACCCAGTGGTTAGAAAAATCGGACTCAGGTTCAGATGGGCCGAGGTTCAATCCTCGACTCCCCTAAGACCCTCTAAATACATGAGGTATACATGCTCGTAAAATCTGTAGATTGTTGTTGTTGTTGTAGTTCATTTACGTCGCACAAGAGCTGCACAATGGGCTATTGGCGACGGTCTGGAAAACATATCTGAGGATGATCCGAAGACACATCATCACAATTTTGATCCTCTGCAGAGGGGATGGCTCCCCTGCTTTGGTAGCCCGACGACCTGCAATTGAAGTCGAGCACTTTACGGTAGAACAGTTTAACGAGGACCTATGCCGCATAACCTCGGTCCCTACACAGGTTTATCAAAGTGGTCACCCACCCGCTTACTGATCGCAGCCAGTGATGCTTGACTTCGGTGATCTGGCGGGAACCGTGTCTTAACGATCAGTCAACTACGGGACTAAAATCTGTAGAATGAAATGTTCTGTGGTCTGTCGCTTAGTTGTACCATGGGTACAGGAATTTAGAGAAACTTTCCTTCCCTTTTAGATATATGTCTAAAAATAAAGAAAGTGGCCTCACGAATGAGTAGTGATGAAATCCATCCATGGAGTTCTGAGCCAAGAAGTACTTTAACCTTTCTGGTGCTCTCTTGTCAAGACGTACTTTTCTGGTTTAATTCGCAAAAATGCCAATGGCTGGCAAACTATGAGTGTCCAAGTGCCATTAAAAACAACACTATCTTTTTTTTTTAAATCTTTCTTCGCACCCGCTATCATTCCTTTAGTTTTCGAGCTTACCATCATTGAATTATTAATCGAACCCACTATCTTTTGACCAATATTTGAGCCCACTAGCATTTGAATACTTTTTTTAAATGCACTATGATTTTTTTCAATACTTGAATCCACTCATTTGATCGGTATTCGAACTTTTATTTTTGCTTATTACTCGAAGCTACTTATTTTTTATAGGTAATGGAAAACACAACTATTTTATCAATTTTCGAACTAATTCCATTTTGTTTAAAACTTAAATTCACTATCTTTTTTTAATCAGAATTTGAATACCACTCACATTTTGACAGTACTCAAACCCATTATCTTCTGATTAAAATCGGAATCGCTATTTTGATCGGTACTCGAACTCACTCTCTTTTGATCAGAACTGGAACCCACTATAATTTGATCAAGTACGGATGCAGTCTCCTTTTATATCAATCTCTCCACTCGAGCTCACTATCTTTTTATCGGTACTCGAATCCTCTATTGTTTTTATTGGTACACAAGCCCTCAATCTTTTTTCCCGTTACCGAACCCACAATCATTTCCTCCATACGAACCTACTACTTTGGATTCGGTTTTCGAAAACACCCTATTTTTATCAATACTTAGACCGACAATCTTTCGATTGGTTTTTGAACCGAATTTCATTTTTTTTTTTTTTTTGATACTGGAATCCACTATCTATTGATCAGTATTCGAATCCATTTTTTATCGATATTTTATTAGCTTATCGATATTGGGGTTGAGTATCGAACCCACTCTCTTTTCACCGATACTCGACTCCATTCTTTTTTTTTTTTTTTTTTATGGTTCTCAAACCTACCATTTTTTTTTATCGGTGCCTTGAACCCGCTATCATTTGATCAGTACTCGAACCCACTGAAATGAAGAAATTTCAGGCGAAAAAATTACAAGTCTTCAACTCTATGTGATATGAGTCCCGCAGTGGACTGATCGTTAAGACACGGTTCCCAGCAGATCACCGAAGTCAAGCATCACTGGCTACGGTCAGTGTGCGGTCGGGTGACCGCTTGGATCAGCCTGCATAGGGACCGAGGGTGTGCGGTATTGGTCCTCATTAAACTGTTCTACCGTAAAGTGCTCGACTTCGCGTGCAGGTCGTCGGGCTACCGAAGTGGGGGTGCCATCAAAAGGATCAAAATTGTGATGGCATGTCATCGGATCATCCTCAGTGATGTTTCCCAGACCGTCGCCAATAGCCCATTGTGCAGCTCTAGTGCGACGAAAATGAACAACAACTATATGATATTAATGGGAAACTGTCGCAAATACTGTTGTAGCGCAAGAAGTAGAAGGCGGTAAAGCCCAGATGTATAGCAATGGCGCAACACTTTTTACCCATTGGCAAAATGGGTGTTGGTTTGGATTTTATGGCGATCACACACTTTTCAACTGTGTTCAAGAGTAATAGTAAACAGTGCGCATGCGTCGTCATTACACGCGTTGCTATGAAAACCGCTGCTGTTTTTCTTTTATTTTCGCCAGCAGGCATTTTTAATGTATTTACATCATAATAATTTAAAGTATTTTTATATTCTTTTTATTATAAACGTATAATTTTTGGATTGACGGTGATTTTAATATAAATATGAAAGCTGAAGAAGGAAAACTATTTTGTGACGTTTTGAAGCCCGTACATAGGCAGGGTTTGAAAATCAATCCGATGACAAACATCGATTGAGACAGTTTTTGCAACCCATGATTTGAAATGTTGTGACGTTTAACGGAGTCAATCCAGAAAGAAAAAGCATTCGTAATAAGGAGTTCACATTTTTTTTTTTTGTTGATTTTGCTTTAAATTTTTTTAGTGGAAATGATTGCATGTGCGCTATTAAATGAGCGAAAATATTAAAATAAGTAAATTAAAAGTTTAATTTTTTTTTCTAGCTATATCGGCTGGAGTGGTTTATTTTCTATAATATGTCTCTGGCTTGAACCATCACCTCCTACATCAAAAAGCCTCCACACGGTCTTTCATAAGTAGTCAGCGCAGACTATTTAAAAAGTGAACCAGTTGTGCGCATGAACCCAAAACCTTTTATAAAAGAAATTGAGAGAAATTCATCTTATATATTTGAGAATTGAATCTGTAGTGGTTGACAAGTGAATAAGGCAAACCAATAATATTCATAAATAAAACAAAATTTTCGTCATATATTTGCTACCACTTTCTTATTTTAACTAGATTTTGTATTAAGTGACTCGTTCGGAAAGTGGATATCCGTCCAGAGTGGTCTGATCGGACTACCTATAAAAAACCGCGTGGAGGCTTTCAGTTATACGAGGCGTTGCTTGAACCCACTGTTTTTTTTAATCGGTATTAGTATTCGAACCAACTATCATTTGTTCAGCAATGCAACCTACGATTAATTGAACTATACTCTAGTCTACATCAATTTGAACTAGTTTTCTTGAATATATTTGGACCCATCTTTTTATCGGCATTCGAATCCACTTTCATTTGATCAACAGTCGCACTCATTTTTTTTAATCAGTTTTTGAACTAGCTATCATTTGTTCGGTATACGATTCGATTATCCCTTCCAATATGATTTTTCCCTGTGGTATTAAAATAAAATTTCAATTTTAAGCAAATAAATACGTCATATTTGAAATAGTCTATCTTATAACCATGATAGGAATTCCAAAAAATCTCGGTCCTCAACCGCGAAGCGGCTTTAACTGATTCATCGCTATTCAGATTTCGATAATGTTGGCTCAGAATCTCAGATGTGGAGAATCTGAAATAAGAGAAAAATAGTGATCACAGCCAGTTGAGATTTCCTGTGACCATGATGGTCAGCCAGTTGAGATTTCCTGTGACCATGATGGTAACGTATATTCATATATTTGCTTAATTTTTTTAAGAATAGTGGTGATCAAAATCATTTAAAAATTAAATTTATAAAAGAAAAAAATTTTATATATATTTACAACCACTTTAAATATGAAAATAAAATTTTACGCCAAATGTGTAAAAGTTTGCAGGTATGCATTTGATCATTACTTGAATCCATTTTTTTTTTATCATTACCAGGGAGGAACCGGATTATCAAGAGGATTATAAGACGTATCAAAAGAGATAATTTATATTTAGGAAAAATTAATTTTTGAATACTAAACTTTTGTAGTATTAGATTGTGAGTTATTTAAAGTAAGTTATTTATTATTTATTACAAATCATTTATTTTATTTTATGTTATTTAAACATTTTATTTCCTTTTATATTATTTATATATTTTATGTTATATTTTTATATATTTTATTTTATATTTTTATCCTATTTTGAGTTTAACCATCAATGTTCATTTCCATAGCCTTGTAATTTTGAACCCAAATTAGAAGACAACGAAACTTCTTGATTAAGTATTGGAATAAACTAGCCTTCATTGGGGACTTTTTGATGGAGCCAACTCATGCATTACATGGAGGGGAAAACCTCTCTCCACTTCCCTTTTGGCAAAGGGATTCTAGCCTAATGATCCGTCTACCACTGAGGATATTTTACGTAAGCACTGGGGTCGATGTGAGTCGGGGGCTACGTTCATATAGCACAAATTCTTTTTACTGACGCTATCATTTCGCCGACACGATCAATTGAATTTTGATTCATATTTTCAGACAAACGTTTGCTTATTATTTGTAAATTTTTTTATTCTGAGAAACTTTTTGAAAGTATTTAACTTTTTGACGCTTAAGTAATTTGATATTGCCTTAATTATAAATATGTTATTATATAACTTACTCAAAATTTTGATTATTGTTGAGACTCCCGGTGGGATTATTAAGTATTAGCACTGCAGAGATGTTCTAAGTTTGAAATAAAGTATGATTCAACTTAAATTTGTTTTTAATTTTTGATATATAGAATATGCTTTTTTAAAAACTAATTTTTAAAAAAAACTTTAAATAAAGATTCACTTTGAAAAATTTCATTATTCAAAAAAATATTCTTTTTGATAAAAATTGTTCTGATAAAAAATTCGATTTAGAGGTGATGTGTGTAAAAAAAATAGTGCGTGGAGTCCCTCCGCGCGGAAGAAGTGAAACTTCGTAATGTGGTAATGAAAATAGGAAGGGGTAGAAATTGATTTTTAGTGAAATCATATTGTTTGTTTAAGACAAACTTTATTAACAATGCTTACAATTAACAATTGATCGCATCTTTAAATTATCATTTTCGAGTGGAAAAATATCCAAATCTATAACATTTACAATGGGATAATGATAACTAAAGTAAGATACGAAATGTTTGAGTTCTATTTTTTCAATATTTCTTGCAAAAACTGCATCAATGGTAGTTCCTCCTTTAGTTGTTGGATCATTCCTACCATTTATCATTTCCATTCCAAATTTGTCTTTAAGGAAGGTTAATAATGTTTCAGCTTCAGGTAACGAGAAATTCGCATTAAAATCGCAAGGATCGCAGGCCGCTGACAATAATCAATTTCTTCAACAGTAACATCTACCAGAGCTTGTGAACCTGCAGTGGATAGTGGCAATAAAGATTTTGCAATAAATTATTTAATATCCCTCATGGCTGCATTTGGTGAAATATAAATGGGAAATAGAAAAGAGAAAACCTAACAATCAATTGATATTGACAACATGATAGAGACGTACCTTGACATAACCTTAAATCCGTCGCATTGTCCGTGGGATTGTTTTCACTCATTTTTTACAATTGTTATCCACTAAGTTTGAAAATTAAAAATACTACCCTATTAAATTATATGTGTATCAAAACAAACTAAAAAAATATTTATAGAAAAACAATACTTTTATGACTTTCATGCTAGTGAGAACCAAAGCAATATGGAAATGAATGAGGGAAAACTGGATCCTACCACGTGATTTCCCGGCCAATAAAAATGTAGCGTTAAACACTTAACGCAAGAAGTATAACTTCAAAAAGTAATCATTTCTTTTGTGTGAGGATGAACTTGCTTTGCTTTGCTTTATCTATTTGAGGATGAATACCTAATGCTTTAATTACAAATTTTAGACATTTGCGATCTCTTGGGTTTCATCTCAAATCTCCTCGGGGAGTGTTTAGTCTGTTTCTTGTTTCTGGAGAACTAAGTAGGCGTTACTTTATACAGTTAATCCATACCCAATTGATAATAAGACGAGTAGTAACGCCTACTTTTAAATGAGTTTCATTTTAGCATATGCCAATGTAAACAGCAGTGGCACCTAATCTGTACCAAGCAAACATTTCAGCGTTCATTGGTGAGTGTTATAAGCTACACGATATCTTTACTGTACAGCAGTCAACTCGGATTACAGGCGTCATATACCAATCATTTCCAGATACCCTTATTTACTTCCTCCACTATTTTTTTGTACATCAATAACAGTGATGCTAATTACTCGCATTTTCAGCACAAGATTTCATAAACTGGTAGAGAAATGAAAACTAAATATAAAGACAATTTATTATGAATTTCAATTAATATCACCATCTAACTAATACACTCAAGCAAAGGTGTATTTAATGTGAATTTTTGAAATATTTGTGTGTACTGATGAACAAAATAACTTTAACCTTTTCGAAGGCCGTAGAAAGTGTACTTCCCACCACTTTTAATTTAGGTTTCCATTTGTTAATAACTTCAGATTTCTTGAAGTGCGTTTGAATAAGATTGGTAGCCATTTGTTAGTTTACAAAAACGTATTAAAGTTATAAAGAACATAATTCCTTTTGAAGTTTGTAGCATTTACAAAATTTATTTCATAAATAAAGAAAAATAAAAGTCAAAAAGTTCCTAATGGGTTGTGTTAAATATATTTACCTCCAAAAAAATGGCATTTTTATAAACAAATGAGTTTTTTCTTTCTTATATCAATTACTATTCGCAAAAACTATTTCAATTCCAAAAACACTTTAATTTACCTTTACTAGAAATAAATGGCCCTATAAAGGGTTAAAATAAATTCACCATACTGATGCATTAAAGCATAAATTTTAATACGATTAGAAAAAGTTGCCTACCAGTTGTATCTATACCAGCTTTTGCGATTTTTGCAAACGATATTTTCTAGTGATAGTCAAATTTAAACTTTAATGAATTCTTTTTTTGTGGTACTTATCGGAAAAGTTTAGCTATTTTCTAAATGGTCCAAAGTAGTAAGATACTCAAATTTTCGCTTCCACGGCTTTCGTTTGAATTTCCTATACTGTTTATGTATCTGGTCAAGTTTTTGCATCTCTTTTTTAAACTCTGGATCAAAGGTCTTGTGGTTCTTCTGCCTGCACCAGTTTCTATGCTTGAGAAGTTACCTTATTTCTAAAAGTGATCATAAAATGTTCCCTTTGTTATGATCTTAAAATGTTCTCTATGTTCCTTTTGTATAGTAATGTCAAATTGTTTTGTTGAAAATTCTCTATTTCATCATATATGCTCTTAAGGATATTGGGTTCATGCCATGAAATGCTGTTAGTTGTTAGGATAATTTAATGAGGAGTTCAGTTTTATTTGATTTTATCATTTTAGGGTCGCAAGATACAGTAACTCCTATTGAAATGTGAACAGCGCGGAGGTATGAAGAGAGCTCGTTTATTAAACTTACAGCATTCGATTTATTTGTGTATATTACGACAAAATCCAACAATTTAGGTCGTATGTTGTTCCTGTTGGGCTCCAAGGAATCGGGGGGGGGGTCACAACTTTGGTACACAAAGGCTACCACAACCAGAAGGAGCTCCTTCCTTTTTTTTTTCTTTTGAGATTTATACTGTTAGCATCAGATCTGTTACAACCCCGAGTAAGATATTCGGAATTGAAGTCACCGATCACAAAGGTGTTGAAACTGTTAAAAAAAATCTTGCCATTTGTTTAATTGTGATTTGTTATATGGTCCCACAATCCTCATTTATGCAATGGAGGAATGAAGGCGTCCATTGATTTACTCACGCTGACCTATGCCAAGAAAACTATTCACCCCACACCCCTATTCGAAGTGTCTATCTTTCGTAACTATAGTACCCGCCACGAAGCAAGACTGATGACTGGAGTTCTCCTAAAAGCAGCATTTTACTTTCTTTTTATCTGACTAGTCTTGCACTGCTAAATGTATTCATTTTAAGCAGAATTTATATGTGTTGTGTAACTTGCACGCATTTTTTTAACGAAAGAAATATGCTTGTATAAACAAGAACCAAACTTGTGAGACGTGTAAAGAGTACTTCGTATTTAGGACGAGATGCAATTCTCTGTGTCAAGAATCTGTAATACCCCTTTACTTTAGATTAAATTAGATTTTTTTTCAACATGTTGGTCATCTATGAGATAATCAGAAAAAAATGCCACATGGTCGTTGCGTACCATATGACACCGAGCGTTTTAATTCACATCAGAGAATCATCACCCGATTTCATCATTTATCTCTGCAGGTCAAGAAATGAACCTACTAGATGACAAACTGTGAGAGAAATCAGTTAATTGTAATGAATTTTAAGTTTAGAACGTAGTGGTACGTTATAATTTACTGTAAAAGAAGAATTTTGGTTACTTTTTCTAATTAAATTCCATCAGATGTAGAAAGTTACGCCCACTTTTTCAGGTAATGGTTCAAAATCCATCCTCCAATACGATTTTAAGTGAAAACTTTCATTCAGCATGGAGTTAACGGACACATGTTTAAATTTCAGGCAATTTATTCGAAATCAAGTTTCCACCATTAGATTTCTGTGGGGTTCTGTCAACGAAAAATAAAGCACTTATTAAGTTTTGTAAGTTGCATTGCAAGTATATCGAGCATGAAAAAAGCGAAGAAACCAAGGAAAGAAATAAAAATAAAAGCATGGTAAAAAAGATTACAGAAAAAAAAAGAATAAATGAAAATTTTTAGTATTTTTATCTTCTATTTTATTTTATTTACCTTTTTTCAATGCTGCCCTTTTTTTGCATTTTTATCTTATTTTTTATATTTTGCCTTCAAGAGATAGTTTCAGCATATCTAAATTTTCAAACTTCAATGTTGAGTGAACAATATTGTTTAACAGATTAATTCCTAATTATTTTCTAATTTGTGTTATAACTATTACATAAAGTATTTACTCTAACATTTTCACTAAGACTAAACTCCCACAAAAGGCATTCAGTCTGAAACTTGTATGACGTTAAGTGCACAGAACGCACCCTTACCATTAGTAGAGCCACATTTTTCTTTTGGATTAATAGTGTGATAGAGATATTCTATTGCTGGTAATGTAGTGATTGAATGAGATAACACATAAACAATAAAATTAGACTTTTTTTAGTTTTAATTTATTTATTGATTGGTATGTGGCTATAGTTAAGAAAACTTATTGTTGTAATCCTCATTTTCAATCTACAACTTCTAAGTTTTTATTTTCTTGCCTTTATGCCTAAAACGATAGAATCTTACAAAATTACGACCCCTCTTCCAGCAAATAGTTTCCTTATTAAAAAATAAACAAATGAGTAACAAATAAAAATTACCTGGAATAAAGAATGAAATAACGAATAAAAATTATCTGAAGTTTCAACGTGATCACGGTAGTATAAATGGACTACTTCGCCAGAAAAATATTTTCGAATGGTAGTCTTTTAATATTTGATGGGATTTTTAATCACCAATACTTCTAAATCAGGGCTTTCCAACTTGCATGAGGCCGCAATTAACAACACCAGTCAAATGGCGGGCCGCAATTTTACCAAAATTTTAAATAGGACTCTTTTATGCTTGAAGGAACAATAAATATTACTGTCAGATTTTTATCAAGTTGCACGAAACAAAAGTATGTATTGAATTACAAATTAAAATACGAAGTAGATTTTTAAAAATATTTAATTGTATATTAAAAAATTCTGCCTACACTAACTTTAATGTTCACCTATGTATTAAGCAATTAATGTACAACAGATATCAAATTGTGAAGATATAAAACTTAAAAGTATTTAAAATCTATGCAGATTTTTTATGAAAATTGTTCGCAAAAAATGACAACAAATATATTTTAGTTCGCGGGCCGCAAAAAAAGGCTTCTCTGGCCGTATGTGCCCCGCAGGCCGCCAGTTGCTAACATTTGTTCTAAATGATTCAAAAGCTTATGTGATACTCCACTTTGTCACAGTTAAGCTGTGTTGACCGCTTTTAACAAATTCGAAAAATTAACCGAAAATCTGCTAATTTTAGAATTTAGTTCTCTACCGTTTTTTAAAATATTTTGTCGAATTCGGAGCAGTTGGCATCTCTGCAATAACAAGCTTCCTAAAACCGGAAGAAATTTAGAAAACTTCCGGTGTATCCCTCCGCTTATGTTATGCTTACGAGGCGATGCGTGAACAGGCTTAATATTCTAGGAAGTTTTATTGTGATTTGTTTAAATTTACGCGTAATTTTAACATTCATAAAAGTTTTCTGTACTTTATAAATTCTAACAAGATATGAGCCTAAAATTTTAAGACATTATTTACCCTAAACTGTTTCTTCCCACCCTTTATTTAACTAATCATCATAAACGTACTTTCTTTGAATAAACATACTTTTTTTTCCGACTAGTTCAGAATTTTCTGACCACCAAAGTATAAGGGACAGCCACAACCTGGGCATTATGGTCACAATAGTAAAGTCAGTCACAATAATATTGTCGTTAATTCACAATAGTGAAATTAATATTAAGGGGACCACATTTTCAACCGCTCTCCTGACTAAACTGTTATAGTTATATTTTGAAGGCGAAGAATCTAAATATGTAAAAAGAAATATATGTTTATCCAGAAAAAGTAAGTTTTTACGTCTGATCGAGTTTTAAATATACGACTTCCTCAAAATTCCATTTCTCAAGAACTATTCAAGAGATTTCGCTCAAATTTTGTATTTTGACATGTGAAATTACATTCTTTAAAATGATATAAAAATTCTTTTACCTTATAATTCGAATTTTTTTCGACTATTTTTACTTAAATATTTACTAAAAGTTACTTTATCTTTAGGAAAATAAATGTTACAATCGTGTGCTAAAATTTTCCGATTCGATAAAAAAGTTCTCGAGATACGGCAAAATAAATTTAACGTTAAAGGGTTCAAACTTTGAATAGCTCTCTTGATCAAATTATTGACCATATTTCCCAGATTGTGGCAGCCCCTTATACTTTGCGATACAGAAATTCGTCATCATCATCATAGTTGGCCAGACAGCCCAATGTGAGCCAATGCCTTCCTCTGGACGTATGCGTGGTAAAAAAAATATGTATATTCAGAGAAAGTACGGTTTGGTGTCTGATTTCGCAACTTAAAATATCCTCTGCACTTTATAATTAGCATATTTGAGTTTACATTTTCAAACCATTGGGTCTTAGAATAAGAGATCCGATCATTGGATCAAACGTTACTCAGAGTGATCCGTTTATTTATTTTTTTTTTCTTTTGTATTCTGTACATCGATAGTCTCTCCTAAGATAAGCTTCAAAATGAATTTTGTTGTTCATGTTGTTCGTGTCTCCCAGCCCGCACATCACCTCCTACATCAAGAAAGTAGTCCGCGCAGACTGCTTAAAAAGTGAACCAGTTGTGCGCATGAGCCCAAAACCTTTTATAAAAGTACTAACTAACTATTCAGATTTTTCGAAGTACCTAGCCCTAGGATGGGCTATCTGCTTCTTCATCGAGATGTAGATTATTGGGAGTTGGGTAGAATTGTCCGAAGGAGGCTCATCGCTTCCTCATCTTTCATCAGGTCTTGTAGTTCCTTTATTAAAGAAACAAGTCGGTGGGCAGTTGTGGCTGGGGTCTTTTTTCTTGTGTAGCTTTTTCTCCAGGGGCGGGCCTCGCACCCTGAGAAATTGGATGTGTGGGCTTGACTGCAGTTGCAACAAGTTGCGGGAGTGTCCTTGCTTTTCCTGCACTGAAAGGAGTAGTGCCCTCCGGCACACTTCATGCACTTGGGTGGGTCAGAGCAGGATTGCTGGGTATGCCCGAAGGCCTGGCAACGGAAGCATTGGATCGGCCGACGGCCGCCGTGAAAAAGTTCGACGCTAACCGGGTGTCCTTTGATTTTCTCGGTGCGGTTTTATAAAAGTACTAACTAACTAACTAATCAACTTTTTTCAGAGTACCTATCCATGTATGGATATCTGCTCTTTCATCTAAATTGGATAATATGTGGTGGAAGGGAAGGGAGGTGCTGCGTTAACATTAAGTTAAATCTCAGAATGAACAATAATTGATAAAATCAAGTCTGAGTCATACATAAAAATAAGTCGCAAGTTGATACATAATAAAGGGAACAAATTGAAGATAAAGATAAAGAAAGAATATTTACACTATTTACAAATTTACAAAAGGGGGAAGACTCCCTGTGCACTCTCTCGCCTCCCACCGGTATAACCGGGCTTCATTGGTGCAGAGAACACAGTTTGTCTAGGGCAGTGGGGATAGTCATGATTATCCGAAATGCTTAGAGAGAACACAGTCGCTTAAGAAAAAAGCGGTTATCGGGCTGAAATTTTTATTGTCATCTATGAAATCAATGTCTAATAACTTATTGAATTTACATGTTTATAAAAGTAATTGAGAGAAATTTATCTTATATATTTGAGAATTGAATCTGTAGTGGTTGACAAGTGAATAAGGCAAACCAATAATATTCATAAATAAAATAAATTTTTAGTCATATATTTGCTACCACTTTCTTATTTTAACTAGATTTCGTATTAAATGACTCGTTCGGTAAATGGATACCCTTCATAATGGTCTGATCGGACTACCTTATAAGAAACCGTGTGGAGGCTTTTAGTTATAGGAGGCGTGAAATGCGCATGCACTAACGACGAAATTTTAACGCCCCAGCCAGGTGTAAATAGCGATAAAATGCCAAATTTAGCAAAGCTTTACCAACAGTACTGGCTGCGAAACTGATTTTTAGCGGTGGCAGGGGACGTCCGTTGATTTGATATATATTCCACTTTTTAATGATTCTTTTATGTTTATTAATTATTATGATCACTGCTTTGAGACCTCTTTAAGAATTAGGGCAGTGTTTCCCAAAGTGTGGTGTGCGTACATCCAGGGGTACGGGAACAATTTAGCGGGGGTACGTGTTCTTATGCGACATATCTTGCGACAAACGAAAATTTAAAAAAAAAATTACTTAGAAACAAAGCTAGCCATGAAAATTTACGATGACGTATTTTTCTATTGGCTTATTTTTGCAGAGTTAGCAGTTAACAATTAGTGGTGTCAACAGCCAGTTGTGATTTTTAACCTTTGTGCAATTTTTTTATAGTAAAAAATACATTCATTTTTTTATTAGCGGTACACAGCGTTACGAAAAACTTAGAAAGGGTACGCTAAAGTCATAAGTTCGGGAAACGCTGAATTAGAGGATAATCAATGACGACATTAATTGTACACAAATTCATTATAATGAAAAATATTGCGTTTATAAAAAAATATATATAGAACTTGGTTAAAAATGAAAGATTCTGTAAACAGTATTCACTAAATATAGAATTTTATTTTTTGAACTTCTTGGAAATCATAATTTTTTAAAAATTAGTTCCCCCCTTTTATTTGGATAAGAAAAAAACTATTAACTATCGTACAGAATAACTAAGTAATAACCAGATTTTTTTTTAATGTCTTTTTTTCAAAAGTACATAAAAGATGACAATCACATATCTTTATGTTCACTTATTATATTTTTTCCATTTCAAAGATGTTTTTCATAAACGTTTATTGTTTTTAATATTAAATTTGATTTGCTGCTTTAAATATCAACAGAATTATATACCTACTTTTAATTTTTTTTTTAATGAAAATTGCGTAGATTTAGCTTAAAGTAAATTAAATTGAATATTATTAGCATGAAACGAAAGACGTTCAAATCTCACTTTTAAAAATTTATATTTAGGGAAAAGTTATTATTTCATATAAAAAATGTATTTAATTTGAAAAAAAAATCAGTTAGGTTTTTATTTTCTGTTAATTGATTTTTTTCTCTCCATTAGTAATAAGAAGTTTTAACATAAACGTTAATTATGCTTTTCAACAATTATAACTTTGGTGCCATTAAAAAAAATTATACAGAATTGAAAAAAATTTTATCATGTTTACATTATTTAAACATAAGTGTATTTTAAAAAATGACAATACTCAGAGATAAAAACTAGAAATATAGTTAGAATTCAGACATTTTTCAAAAATTGCGAAATATATTTCTTGTGACCTTAAAGATTTCAAATATTTTATATGATTATTACAAATTTATTATATAACTCGCACAGTTTAATACTTTTCTTCATTTACTTTAATTACTTTCTTCATTTACTTAATTGATTATAACTAATTTGTTTTTACAGTTAAATCACAATCAAAACTAATATGTTTGATTTTACTTTGAATGCACATTAATTATGACTATTTAATAGCAACAAAAAGCAGTTACGACTGTTTATTAACTGTGATTCCCATTTGATGTAATTAATATGCATTACCAATTAACTCACTGTCATTGCTAATTAAGAATAATATTTGTAAAACTGTTACGGTGATACATTTTATTCTAAAAAAAACTTTCTTTTTAGTAGTCTCATAAAAATATAAAATTACTAAAATTTACAATAGAAAAAAGGATGCACTTCTGAAAGTAAACACACATATAATTTTATCTCAAAGATATTTTTTGGAAATAGCATATTTTTCAATCTAAAATCAGCTGGCTTTTTAAGAATATATTTGTTTCAATTATTATATTCTTCAAATAACTGTTGTGATGTAAATTATTGGGCAGTTTGTATTTTAGGTTTTGCTAAAATCATGTTTCATTTTATTCAGTGTTTTAGATTAAATAAATTTAAATACACGAAATCTGGTCTTGACCATTTACAGTTACAATTATGAGGATATTATCACAAGTTATATACAATATACGGGCTGCCTCAAAATAAATAGTTAGAACAGAGGAAAGCAAACTACGGCTTAAAAGTTGTATTCCTGTAAGCATTATTGTAACTAAGAAACACAATAAGAAGATTTTGAAAATTTACGTTAGTTTCCGTACATAAAATTTCAAGTAATTGCGTAGGCACCAGAGAAAAAATATTAAACTTATGTAAGAGAAAGTAAGAGTTTTTGCAAAAACCCGTAAGTTAAAAATGGTAACATTGTGGAATATCATTTTAACTTTGACTGCAAATTCATATTTTGACAATATTCATACATTATAAATAGCAGATGATGCATAAGATATAAAAATATTGTAGATACATGCATGGAACATGCGACTTTTGACTAATAACAAAAATTATTTTTTTACTGTGCTACAGGGAAATGGAGGAATTTAATGAAATTTAGATAGAAAAATTTAATAATATGTAATTCAAAATATCATTCAAGCCTGCCATGTGGCAACAAGTAGGTAAATTTCATATTTTTATATGAAAATTTTATTTTCCTTAATAAGAAAGGCTTAAATTTTCTTTTGCATAACTTAAATAAATGTTTTTCAATGGCACTCTCAGTATTTTTTCAGAATAACATTTTTATTTTTGACAAATACATCTTACTGTGAATGACCGAAATCGGTAGTTTTACATTTATTCAATATTTTAATACTTACAGGCGATAGAGTAGAAGAAACATCAGTGTAGGGTATACCGAGCAGTGGCACTTGACCTTAAAAAAACATCAGTGTAGGGTATACCGGGCAAAGGCACTTGACCTTAAAAAACATCAGTGTAGGGTATACCGGGCAATGGCACTTAACTAGAACTAGTATGACTGGACCTTTGGTAAATGTCCGAAATATATACTAGGTCTAGTTAAGTGCCATTGCCCGGTATACCCTACACTGATGTTTTTTATGGTTCAGTTCAACTGCCCGGTACATCCTACACTGATGTTTTTTTAAAGTCAAGTGCCATTGCCCGGTATACCCTACACTGATGCTTTTTTAAGATGAAGTGCCATTTCCTGGTATACCCTACACTGATGTTTTTTCAAGGTCAAGGGTCACAGCGCGGTATACATTTGCCCGATACTCCAAACACTGATGTTTCTTCTAATCTATCGTCAGTAAGTATTAAAATATCGAATAAATGTAATTATATCCACGAATAAATTAATATCAAATCGGATGTAATAAATATTTCGGACATTCACCAAAGCGACTATGTGATTGTCAACATTCACCGGTGAAAGTCAACAACCACCAATTTCTCTCATTCACAGTAACATGCACATCATTTACATAATAACCTCATCTGGACGATTATTTCATACTTTGCCTAAATAGCATCCAGCATTGTATAGAATGCCTAGGCATTCCACACAATGCCTAGGCAAAGTAGTATGTAATACTTTTCACACTTCATACTTTGCCTAAAAATGTCAGGCATTCTATACAATGCCGGCGTTTCATACTTTGCCGGTAACATATATACATTTTAGTTACATTCATTCATACATACACCAAATGTCAATATGTACAATTATACATACGTATGTCAATACGTAGAATTATACTATTTACTTTAAAATATAATCATTTATAAGTATATATAATAGTCTTGTAATCATATATTTAGATCAATTGTAATTATAATCCAGATTACATGTAATCATAGTTATGTGTCATCATATTTTTTGATTACTTGTAATTATGATTACAAGTACTTGATTACAGTAATTGGTTATGTAATCAGGATTTCAGTTGTAATGGAAATTTGTAATCATGATTATAAGTAATCAATTATTGTAATTGAAAAATGTAATCAATTACATTTTTTCTCTACTCTGATGTAATCAAAAATTATGATTATTTGTAATCGCAAATACCTGCACTTGTGATTACAAGTCATTGATTATATAGCAGTAATTATCTGTAATCAATTACAGTTGTAATCGACGCCCAACTCTGACATCAGAAATAGGTGAGGCAATGAATACAATTAATTTTTTTGTAAAGTATATGAAAAAAATAATTAGCATAAATTTATCACAACTAAAAACATTTTTACCAAAGATATGGTAATCATTATTTTCCTTTTTTATTTATTCTGAATGAAATTCAGAATTCTATTTCAATTAAGAATAAGGCAAAAAAAGGCCATGGAAATCTTTCACATGCTGCTTTTAGTGCTAATCAAATGTTTCACAGTAATTTGACTTACAGAATATGTTTGATAAAAAATTATTAATTGCATAGCCACACAACTATTACAGATATACTGAGAATAGAAACGTAAATATTTTTGGATGTAAAACATGACTCTAGAATAGGGGTGCTCAACCTGCGGCCCGCGGTCCAAATGCGGCCCACCAACCCTCGATGGGCGGCCCGCGGCCGCAATCTGAACAAAATGAAAAAAAAATTTTTAATATTTACTTTTGAAAATAATAAAAAAATTCGGTAATTTAAATTTACACTTTTAAGTTTTTGACGCACCCAATCTCAATCAATGTAGTTTTTCGATGGTTAACGCTACGGATTTAGCATAGTTTTAAAAATCCCAATATTTTTAATACATCATTATTACGATTTACGAATTTAAATTACCACTTTTGACGCTTTTCCTATGTGCCGATTTCATCGTAAATCCAATGACTTTTCGGTAGTTATTGCTACCCATTTTCAAGTAGTTCCTGAAATAGCAATTTTTGAAAGTTATGAAGCGCTTTATTTGTGCAAACTTCATGGAAAATCTAAATGACTTTAGATCCTTTCTTCAACAGTTACACATTGCACATTTCCGCCCGGTTTTTAAAACTTTGATATTTTAGCACGATATTATTATGAATCGCTCATTTAGATAGCCATTTTTTGACATGGCTTATTTGCAACGATTTTATCGCAAATCAAATTATTTTTCAATCGTTATTTTAGAAATTATTGCTACACATTTCTACAAGGTTTTAAAAGTACCGATATTTTTTGTACGCTATTGCGACATTTTAATTTCAAATCCCGCATTTAAATTACATAACATTTTGACGCACTTTATTTACTCCAATTTCATCTGAAATATAAAAGTATTTAGCTTAATGTTTTAGTAGTTATTACGTTTTCCCCGTGATTTAAAAAAATTCTGATATTTTTAATACTATGGTTTGACAGCAAGCGAGTTTTGAATCGCGCATTAAAATAATTATTTTTTACGTGCTCTGTTTGTGCTGATTTTATCATTTGCGTTGTACCGTACCGATTTTAACACGCTTTCTTTAAGAGGAGCAAGCGAGTTTTGAATTGCGCATTAAAATAATTATTTTTTACGTGCTCTGTTTGTGCCTTTTTTAACATTTGCGTTGCACCGATTTTAACACGCATTTTTTAAGAAGAGCAAGCGAGTTTTGAATCGCACTTTAAATTTTTACGTGCTCTGTTTGTGCCGATTTTATCATTTGCGTTGTACCGATTTTAACACGCATTTTTTAAGAGGTTTTTCGAACATGTTTTTTCTTCTTTCCCGTTATTGCTGCATTTTTATTTGTGATTTAGAATATACCTGATATTTTCACACAATATTACAACTCGTGAAATTCGATTCAGTTTTAATTTTTTTTCGTAACTTAAAAAGTAATTACGTATCTTAGCCAAATCAGCACCTTCCCAGGGAAAAAAAACGAGATGTGTACATTTATATTAAATGCGGTCCGTTTTGCAAAAAAAATAATTCAAAACACGGCATAATTCGTTAGTCCCATGAACACGTGCAAGTTTAACAACACACATCGAACCTATTCTTTTTGTTGTCACATGTAATTTAAAAGTCATACACATACATCGTAATTTGTATTTACGCTATCTGAAAATTGCGCATCGCATTTCGTATTAACATTAACGAGATTTAAAAATAATCCATCGCTTTTCGTATTTACGGGATTTAAAATCACATATCGCGATTCGTGTTCTGGCGTTTAAAATATCATCCGTTGCTACTTTTCTCGCAATTCATATGCACGCGTTTTAAAAACCATATATCGCGATTCATATTCATGCATTTTAAAAATCAAGTGTTGTGAGTAGTCTTTTCGCAATTTAAAAGCCACACGATTCGTATTCACGCGATTTGAAAAACAAGCATCGAGTTTTTTATTTACGCAATTTAAAATTCACACATGGCAATTCGTATTCAAGCAATTAAAAAATAACACATTGCAATTCGTATTCAAGCAATTAAAAAATAACACATCGCTATTTGTATTTCCGCGATTTAAAAACCCAGAAAGGAAGAACACCATCCATCTAACACATGTTATTTGCTCTAAGTTTAATACTACCCACAACAACAGCTTCTGTCGAAAGACTGTTTTCCAGAATGAATTTGGCCTGTTCAAAATTACAGAGCAGTCTTTAAGCAAAATCATTACATTTTCATTTAATGGCTCAAAAAATATCACATGATCAAGTAGATAAAATTATCAGAATATTCAAAAATTTTGCAAATTACAGTATAACCATTAAGAAATTTTTTAAACCATTTTCTACCTTCTTGGAGCATTTTATATCATTTGTGATTATATGCTGGGAAATGATTTGTACATCATTAAATTTTAACTGTATAAAAAATTTAATCAAGATAAGTTTCGTAAAGTTATGAAAATTTTATTGATTGTGTATTAATTGTAAATAGTAAGTGTCGTGTTAGAAAGATATTCGTCATAAAAAGTTGTAAACAAGTATCTTAATAGTTTTTATTATTAAGGAATATAGCTCCTTAAGATTTTATGTGTTTTCTTTCTTTCTTTTTCTTCCCTCTCTCAGCCTCTTATTATTAATTTTAAAAAAAAATGTCTGAAAGTTTAAGTACAAATCCCTAATAAATGTTAAATCTTATTTTCCACTTAAGGGGTTTTGTTTTAGTTTTAATCATTTTTAACCCTATAAACTTTCTTTAAATCAAAGTATTTAACTTGAATTTATATTAATAACCAGAATATTTATTTATTTGAAATTTAATTCTATGAAGAAAAAAATTAACATTAAAATTTATGTTTAAATGAACTTTTGTATTTTGTAATGTGATAAAAAAAAATTTCAATTTTTCCATCATTTTTTAATTATTTCAATTTATCTAAATTTTTTCTGATAAATTGATTATGATTTTCGAATTCTGTTTTCCTTCTTAAGTAATCAGTTTTGCATTTTCTAATTTTAAACGTTTTAAAGTATTGTATTTTCTGCAAAGAGATTACAAGGTTAACCGACAAAAAGAATTTAGTGTTATATAAACAATGATGTTTATATAACAATCACCACCAACAATTGCTTTCAATATGTCGGTCTAAATACTTTGGCATGCGGCCCTTCATTGGTCAATCTGCTGTGCATGGTGGCCCTTCACTGAAAAAGGTTGTGCACCCCTACTCTAGAACAATAAAAGTTAAATTTTGTTTGTCAATTAAATTGAATTTTCTACATAATGTGAAAAATTACTTAGATTACTCACAATAGGTTAATAACTTTATGTACTATAGCAATGCAAAATAAGCTTATTTAAAAACACTAGAGAGACATTAGAGCAATAAAAATTAAATTTTGTTTGTCAACAAAGTTGAATTTTGTACACGTGCAAAACTACTTATATTACTCACAATAAGTTAAAAGTAAAATAAATTTATTCAAAAACCTGCAACAAATTTTTTTTTTCCTAGTAGATTACTGCATTAAAAAACATTCTGAAAAACATCCAAAATCATGCTTATAAATTTTTTTAAAGAATGTATATTCTGTAATGTTTTTTTCTTTCAAAATAAAATGCATAGTTTAAATAAATGAATTATTTTTGATAATGTTCTGCTTCTAAATGATCAAATATTAGATTAATGAGTAAAATATCATATTGATTGCATTTTATCAAATAAATCATTTTCTATCTGCATTTAAGTCTTCACAATAATTTCAATTCTTATGTTAAATTGAAAAATTTGAAGTTACAAGAGAAAAAGCAACAAAATTATCAAGTTTAAGTAAACTTTTTTAGCATAGCTCCCAATTTTTTAAATAATTTTTATGTTTAAAATGGTATTTTATATAATTAAACCTAAATGTGAATTCATAATCCAATTTTCATTTTTTATTAAATTTAAGTATTTTGTCACATAATTAAATTTGTTTATAAATTTAATTATTAAAATTAAAGAAATGGATCTTTATTCCTAATTTTTTGAAAAAAACTTTCTTACACACTTTGAAAATAATGATTTAAAAATTATGTTATGGTAAAAAAAAAAAATTAAGGTTTTAAAATGGAAAAAACATGTTAATGGTTCGAAGCTCAGACACATCAAAAAGAAAAAAATCAGAGAGAAAAACTTAAAATTTTTTATTTATTTACATAAAAATTAACAATGAGACCCTCTAAATAAAATATAAACCCTTTATGAAGATAAACTCTAAGAATTAACAACAAGAATCAGGTTTCTTACTGGTATGAACACGAAAATGCTCAGTCACATAACTTCTATGTGGAAAATTCTTATTACATATACTGCAGGAAAAATGTTTCTAACCAGTGTGAACACGACTGTGTGTAGTCAGATAACTTTTTCGTGAAAAACTCTTATTACATACACTACAAGAATAAGGTTTCTCACCAGTGTGAACACGACTGTGTCTAGTCAGTTTATTTTTTTGTGAAAAACTCTTATTACATACACTACAAGAATAAGGTTTCTCAAAAGTGTGCTCACGACTGTGTTTAGTCATATTACTTTTTCCTGAAAAACTCTTATTGCATACACTACAAGAATAAGATTTCTCACCAGCGTGAACACGACTGTGTTTAGTCAGATTACATATTCGTGAAAATCTCTTGTTACATATACTACAAGAAAAAGGGTCGTCACCAGTATGAACATAACTGTGATTAGTCAGTTCACTTCTGTTTGCAAAACTCTTATTACATATACTACAGGAATAAGGTTTCTCACCAGTGTGAACACGACTGTGTCTAGTCATGTCACTTCTATGGGAAAAAGTCTTATTGCATATGCTACAAGAATGTGGCTTCACACCAGTATGAATACGAAAATGCCCAGTCAGACTACTTCTTTGAGAAAAACTCTTATTACATATACTACAAGAATAAGGTTTCTCACCAGTGTGAACACGATTGTGTTCAGTTAGATTACTTTTTATTGAAAAACTCTTATTACATATACTACAAGAAAAAGGTTTTTCACCAGTGTGAACAAGATTGTGTGAAGTTAGATGACTTTTTTGAGAAAAACTCTTATTACATATACTACAAGAAAAAGGTTTCTCACCAGTATGAACATAACTGTGATTAGTCAGATTACTTCTCTTTGAAAAAGTCTTATTACATACATTACAGGAAAAAGATTTCTCACCCATTCGAACAGGATAGAGTTTAGTCATGTCACTTTTATGGGAAAAACTCTTATTGCATATGCTACAAGAATGTGGCTTCACACCAGTATGGACATGACTGTATTCCGTCACATTACTTCTTAGTGAAAGACTCTTATTACAAGAATCAGGTTAATAACCAGTATTACTTTTCTAAGAAAAACTCTTATTACACAAGAATAAGTATTCTCACCAACATGAATGAGTCCTAATACTTAGAAATATTAGTCTTAGTTCATTTCATAACACCTTGCGTAAAAATGTGTGCATTTAAATAAAGTTGTTGTAACTAGTAAACTTTTCTAAGAAAACCTTTTATTACATGTTACACAAGAATAAGTATTCTTGTTATCACCAACAAGAAGGGTCGTCTATTACTTAGAAATATTAGTCTTAATATTAATATTAGTACAAATTTTTAAGTTTCTAACTATATGTTTTGACTATCATATGATTAAGATGAACACAAAAACCAACCTTAAGAAACTAATAATATAAAGAATATTTAATGATACAGACTTAAGACAAAAATAAAATTACATATTATAGGTTGAAGTATTGATTTTAGAACAAATATTTTTTCACATACACAGAGATACGGAAAATTTAAACTAGCGTAAACAAAAAATTAATCTAATATGCTTCGTAAAAATTTAGTTATCCTAACCTATTACTATTGTTAATTGCTTAGCAGTCTAACTAAATAAATAAATGTTTACATTTGATTAAAAATGAAATTGCTTATTCAAACCATTATTTTTCTATGACAAACATTGCTCAAATAGCATATTTCATGAGTAACACACTTTTCACACAAACATTATGAAGAGATTTCCTGAGACTGGCTGCAAATTAAGACACTTTAACACAAACTGCCAAAAAAACTTTTAAACTAAAGTTTTAAATGCATAGTCATGAGTACAAGAAAATTCCAAATAACATATGCAATAATAATGCCTGTCTAGATTTATAATGAAGATTCCCTAATGAATGAAGATAATTGTGACATATAAACAAGATCTGTAGCACGCAAACAGTTTATAGAAATTAAGCTTTTACATTATTTTAAAACACTTTTCACCATTTTATGCTTTGAATTATTTTTCTTCATACATTGCCAATGTAATATCTCTTCCACAAAACTTGTGTAAGCATCTTAGGGCAAAAAAACTAAAATCAATGAATATATCTCACAGACATTAAAGCAAGAATTTCTATTTAACACGATAAATGATATACAAATTTAGAGTACATTTTTCGTTATTCGGATAACGGATTTCCTTACTCATCCAAATGTATGCTTGGATTGTTTAGATTGAGTTTTGGCCAGGATTGACTAGTTGATCAGTGTAGTATAGTGAGACGAGATCTTTTTTTAAGCTTATAGCTTTCTATGCTTATTGATAAGGCTTTGGTTGAGGCTAGATAGATAGCAGATATGATACGATCGCAACGCTCGAATACGTCATCAAGGGAGAAGATGAAATCCATGTTTTTGCGTCCCGCAGTGGACTGATCGTTAAGACACGGCTCACAGCAAATCACCGAAGTCAAGCATCACTGGCTACGGTAAGTGTGCGGGTGGGTGACCACTTGGATCGGTCTGCGTAGGGACCGAGGGTGTGCGGTATTGGCAGTGCCGTTCCTGGGGTGGCGAGCGCCTGCGTGCAAGAATAATTTTGTACGCCCCTATATACTATGCTTATACTTCGAATAGTTGAATTTGGCGCCCCTTAAATTGGGCGCCTGCGTGCGGGGCATTCGCTGCATACCCGCCAGGAACGGCACTGGGTATTGGTCCTCGTTAAACTGTGCTACCGTAAAGTGCTCGACTTCGCGCTCAGGTCGTTGGGCTACCGAAGAGGGGGTGCCATCCCCTCCGCAGAGGATCAAAATTGTGATGGCATGTCTTCGGATCATCCTCCGAGATGCTTCCCTGACCGTCTCCAATAGCCCGTTGTGCAGCTCTAGTGCGACGTA
Organism: Parasteatoda tepidariorum; assembly: GCF_982258835.1. Taxonomy (NCBI): domain Eukaryota; kingdom Metazoa; phylum Arthropoda; class Arachnida; order Araneae; family Theridiidae; genus Parasteatoda; species Parasteatoda tepidariorum. Next base: position 56,568,434 of record NC_141759.1, read on the forward strand.
AATTAACAACAACAACAACATGTTTCTGCCCTTCCCCTCTTTTCAGTTGTACCATAGATATAGAGAAATTTGCAATCAAGAGTAGTTGGTTTTGTAACAGAAACTTTAAAAAAAAGGACTCAATAGGTCTTTTTGGACCTTTTTTCGCTGCATTTGATTCGGTTGAAGTGAATATCTCAGTTCGCGTATGTTACGTTTGCATTGCAAATTGTGAGTATGGAAAATTTTATACCGCAAATAAATTGTCAATCAGGTTTTCGCTCGATTTTTGAGAGCGATTTTCTCATGCGATATCATCAATGGCGTACATAGACTTAGGTGCAGCCCCTGCAGAATTTATGTATACGCCCTATCTTAAACTTAATTCAATTTTTTTAATTATAATGTAAGCAAAAACACTGTGAAGACACTTTATGGTATTTATTATCATTCATTTTATTTGAATTTATGCATAATATTTAAAATTGCTTTCATTCCAATCATTAAGGAATTTATAATTTCGATTTAAAGGCAGAATTTAGAAAAGTACCAAATTAGAACATTGTCTACACTTACCACGTTGAAATGAAATATATCTTAACAATACGAAAAAATAACTCACCATCAAAGTTTAGTTAAGAGTTTTTATTATTGGTAAAGTGAATGAACAAAAAAGATATTTTGTAAAAGAAAAAATATTTTTATTGATTATTGTGATCCACTTTCATAGGGGTGCACAATCTCTTCTTAAATGAAGGGCTGCATGCCTAAGTACAAATGCATGTTGACGTGCTTTCATATAAACATTAGTGTTTCAGAGAATTCTTTTAATCAGACAAAATTAGTAATATATTTTCATGAAATAAAATTATTTTAAATATTAAAATTCATTCGAAACTGAAGAATACCAAGCTGATACTTCTTTAAAAAAAATTATTTCCTTCTTATCAAAAAACAAATTTGTCAAAAAGAATATAAAGATGGGTGGGGGGGGGAGTGACATTTTTTTTTAATTTTTTTTTTACCAAATCACGTAACACAAAAGTTTATCTTAAAATTAATTAACTGTTATCTTGAATGAGAAAAAAATAGAAAATATTTTATCAAAGCAATTAAAAGCAAAAAATAGACAAATATTTTGTAGATAAAATATATATGCAATATTTTAATTAAAACAATTATATGGGGTTCAAAAGGAATTAAAATAAAACAAGCGCATTATAGCTCAAAATAAGATTCAACATTCAACTGAAATTCAGTTAAGAATATTTTTTACTTGAAATCACGCTACCAGTTCGCTTGACAGAGGTGCTTATTTGGAAGTTGGAGCTTATTTGTTTCGCTAAGTTAGCTTTAAATAAAGGTCCCTTCTAGTGTTCAAATTATCAGACTTACAGTTCTATGAAAACAATCCAAAACACAATGGAGATAATAAGGAGCACGAGCAACCCAACTTATAAAACTATGCGTAGTTCTTTACAGGATGCGTAGGATAAAATCCCGACCGGTAGTGTAAAAGAAAATATGCGAGGCTACTGTAAGTTCCATTAAAGATTCTTATCATGAAAATCTCGTTAAAATTTTTCATGTTGCTGTTCTAAACCTTTTGAATTTTTATTCAGGGAAATTGATTAATTAAAAATCAGGAATAAAAATCTTAAGCTGCGAGACTCGTCATATTTGCTTGCTTGTTAAAATCGATACAACTTAGAATATGCTCGGGAGAAACCTGAGCAGTCCTAAATTTATTGCTAAGTCGAAAAGTCTTTCGCCCCTGAACATGCGAGAGACACTTCAAGTGACCAAACAGGCAAAGCGAGAAAAACAAGTCTGCTGGCTTCTCAGTCCCTCAAAAAGCAAGGCACCAACAGGACGTTTATTTCTTTCTTCTATTGTGTTGAAGTTACCCTGCCTAGAATGCGCCATTCTTGTTTCCATAGCTCCAGACGACCTCAGACATTGTGGCCTGAGGAGTTCTTAGCTTAGACAAACTATACTTCTGAGTGGACAGAGAGATAAAATGTTATAAAACATAAACTGGTTGTAGCAAGGAGGGATTTGCTCCCTTATATGGAGACTATATTCAAAAACTTTAGTTTTCCGCTTGTTTTTTACGAAATCCCGTGACAAGGAAGAAAACCTTTTTCACTATTAATCCTACAATAACAATTATAATCATGTAAAATTTATAATTATTTAGCATACTTGACGAATTGAAATTATGTAATTTATTGCAATGTATTTGCTACATTTTAAGAGAGTATTAAACCCAGAAAACAAGTAACCTTACGGCAACCTTGCGTCGGAAGTTTCTTTTTATTGACACGAAAACGTTTGTACTAAAAACCTTTTTTCAATAAAGCTTAAATATTTCAGTTTCAAACCTTTCATCTTAAAAGGATTAAAATTATTTTTTTAAAGCTTTTTTAAAAAGTACTGTCACATAGGTCCATAATGATTTTTTAGCTGACGTCACACTAGCGATAGGATCAATATGCTTTGTTCATTAATGTTTCATGACAAGGCGGATTTTAGCTGACCATACAAGACTTAGCGAAAAGAAATCTTATAATTACCTAGATTTAAGATTATTTTCACCTTGAGACTAGCTTTATTCAAGAATTTTTTCACGCTAAGACAACCTCGATTTAAGGTTTTTATATAGAAGGTTGTTTTTCAAGGTTTTGGATTAGGGTAATAATGTGCGTAGAATAGAGAAGGTTGTCACAGATCTCGTTTTAAGGTTAGAAGGTTTATGTGTAAACCGTATTACAAACCTTTTTAGGTTTACATTAAAAGATTTTTGTTGAGTGAAAATAAACCATATTTTGCTATCTGGGAAAAATTAGATGAGTTATTTTAAATTGATCAATTGAAATCAGTAAATGTAATTTCAGAGACTAGTGTTGTTCGTATAACCTGGTTTGGTATCTTTAAGAAGAAAAAGAAAACGAGCCAAACTGTGGAGGTTCCAACTTTGGATAACACTGATGAGAGTGGCTTCAATGAAAAGCCTGATGAAGAAATTGCTCAAATGTGTACCAACATAATTGAGCTAAATGATTCTGTGGAAGCCGAGATAGCCATGGGCGGATCATGAATTTGTGGGGCCCTGGGCTGAAACTACTTAGGGGCCCTAATAGCTCTTTTTGTCAAAAAACTGTTTTCTACAGTGATGTAGATAAGTATATAGAAAAAAATAGGACAATAAAATAATTTTATTTATTTTTTACTTATTTATTTTTATTTGTGTATACAAACAGCAACTATACAACATTATTGCAAAAGAAATTGACCGGTTATGTGTAGTTATGTTACATAAATTATAAAGCAACCTTTCTGCATTTTTGTGCTGCAAATTCCTTTATTTGCTCATCACATTATAAGTGTTTCGTTAAATCACAATTTCTGGAAAGAACTGATAAATGATTTAGTTGACGGTTCGACATTGTTGTCCTAAAGTTGTTTTCTATATATGACATACTGGAAAAAGAGCGCTCCGCTTCACAGCTAGTGATTGGCAAAGTTAAAGAAATCTTTAAGATAGTATAGCAATTTGGGAAAACATCAACAAGTTTCTTTTCATAAATTAGCATAAAATTTCACTTTCAAAAGGTGTAAGACTCTGGCTTAGACTGAAGTAAATAAGATTTTAACTGAATGCACACTCATTCACTAAATGCTCGTCTACGTCATCTGGATAATAATCAACAATATTACGTTTACTTTCCAGATCTATGTTTTCTGTATTTTTGTCTTGCAAATCCATTAAAAATTTGAATTTCTTGCTATACATCTCATTGACTTGGCTCCTTTTATTTAAATCCATAATCAGCTTATCCAACACAGCGTACAGCGTGTCTCTTTTAAATTTTTCTGCGCCGTATACTGAGAATTTATCTGTAGGCTTATCTGAAAATTTTGGAGTATTGCGTCTCTTGTTTATGTCATTGTAGTCTATTCCCACACTAGTACTTAATTTTTTAGCTTTCTCTTCGTATTCCTTTAGCTTCTGATCTCATTGGTGCCTTATGTTGTTCACGAAGTCTTTTAATGACACAATTAACTTGTTGCCTTCACAAATATCTAAACCAGGGCTCTGTATTTTTTTTATGAACTAAATTAAATCACCCCAAAATTTCTTCCCAAAAAGTAATCAAAATTGCAGTATCGAGTTCCGCCATTTTATTGAATAAATTTCGTGCCTCTTTTCGGAAATCAACTTTCTCATCCGCATTTTCGCTGCAACTTTCGAAAATTTTCATAATGTCATCATAATTAGTTTTCAAAGCTTTGGCAGCATCATAGTTACAAGACCATCTGGTCTGGCTTAAACTTTTTAACATAAATTTGAGTTTTGTTTCACGATTTAACAGTTCCCACCTATGGGTCGAACTAGAAACGAAAACGTATATTTTTTGCACTACTCCAAAAAAGTTCGCAATTTCGGTTGCAACCTTAACAGATTCTTCACCAACTAGGTTAAGGGAATGCGTAGCACATGCAACATATTCCGCGGATTTATTTTTTTGTTTTAGTAGTGCTTGTACACCATTGTAGTGACCCGCCATATTAGCAGCGTTGTCATAAGATCATCCCCTACAATTACCCAGTAGTAGTCCATTTGTTTCTAAAAAGTCTTGTAGAATATTAAATAAATGTAAGCGAGTATGACTACTAATTTTAATGAAGGATACACATCTTTCATACTCTTTTCCCCGAAAACAGTATCGTAATACAATAGCTAGTAGATCATTGTGAGATAGATCTGGAGTACAATCCATCACAATTGAATAATACTTTGTGTCGTCGTTATTTATTTGAGTTATAATTTGTTTAATTACCTGTCGACCCATCATCTCAATTATTTCCTTATATACTGTTTTTGATAAGTACGGTATTATCGGTTTTGATCGCAGCTCTCGGTGTTCAATGTGTTCACGATTGAATGGATCGAACTCTGCCAATAGCTCCAGAGCACCCATAAAATTACCATTATGTGGAGAACCAAATACTTCCTCGGAACCTCTAAATGCTAAGTCCCTTATACTTAAAAATTTGATCACTGCAATAACCCGTTTTAGGACATAGGGATAATATTCTGTTTCTTTTCTTAATTGCTTCTGAAGCTACTTGTCTAAAACAGATCTATTTTCTTTTCGTGTCAACCACACTAACATTGATTACTTATGTTCATTAGAATTTTCATGACTTTCTAAGCAAGTTCCTATGAGTTTCCAATCAGAAAATCCGGTTGTGTATTGAGAAGGGATTTTAGAAAAAAAATTTCAAGTCAAGCAAAAAACAGTATCAACCCTGGTACATAATCAATCCTGGTTGAATAACATAATCAAGATCTTTCCAGTGATTGACCATTTTTCATTTTCTTAATAAAATACCTATTTGAAAATGTTCTGTTTTGTTCTTTGTATTTCTTTATTGAAGCTGAATATATATTTTTCAGATCTTTACATTGAAAGTCAGTCATTTCATGTAAGAGGATGTCATTAATAAAATCATTATTTAGCAATTCTGGCCACAAGCCCACGTCAACATATTTCTCAAACTCAAACTTAATATTCTCTAAATTTCTTTCCGCCTCTGTATTACCGTCCTCTTGCTAAACACCAATATAATTTTCTGTGGGATCAGAGGGTTGCTGGTAGTCAAGACTTTGCACATTTTCATCACTTGTATTTTTTTCTTGGTGTTGCAATTTTTTGCTCTGGATAAGATCCCTTCTTTTTCGCTTGTTAATAAATTTGTAGCTATTTCATTCTCGTTTTTATGTTCTAATTTAAAAAAAGTTTCAATTTTTGCACATTTCTTTCTTTCTTTTTCTCCATCTAGTTGTAATTTCCGTTTCTCAGCTCCACTTTTATATTTTCTACCACACATATTGTAAAATAAGACTTTGATCTTTTCCTGAAAATAAGCAATGAACTGGATAATTTTCTGGTAATAAACAGGGAACGAGATTATCGATGTAATATTGTTCTTCACGTCACATTTTAATACTTTGTAATGTGTGCAGTAATTCACAAATTATCATTAAAAATCGATTAAAAAGTTCGTTTAGTATTGAAAAAATACATAAAGAACAAGAAAAACATAATTTATAATTCTTTTTACTTACCAACTAAGAGCAGGAAATCTTTTCTTATACTGATTATGTACTTTCAATTATAAGTAAAATAAGAGAAAGGTCAGGTCTTTATAACTTTTAAGTTATCATTTATTAGTAAACTAAACAAGTTTGTCACTTTGACGACGAGAACAGAAGTGCGGGGAAAAAAAATTACGTCGGTCGTTATAGACGCGAAAAAATCCACTGACCAAAACAAGCGACGGGGAATTCTCCGTTCCGTTCGATAGACGTGCACATTCATGAGCTGATTGATCTCAGGGTTGCCAACTTGATAATAGTTTTTTTTTAATATTAGATACTTTTTTTAATTCAAAATATCACCTATTGTTTTCAGTGGGGATTGGGGCCCTTTGTTTCAACGGGGCCCTGGGCTGCAGCCTAAAAAGCCCTTAAGTAGATCCGCCCCTGGAGATAGCTGAAGATCCATCGTGCCTTCCCGCAAATGGAGGATTGACTTTCCGTTCCGAAATGGAGTTTGTCCGATTTCCGGACATTGAAAATCAATTTCTGGATAATGCTGAGATGCCATTTACTAAAACCAGCGCTTCTGATGGTGCTGGACTAAAAAAATCCCAGAAGAAAATTGAAAAAAAGTACACTAGGTAAATTATTTTCGCAATTATTCGATGTTTTGTAAAGTAAGCACTATCGCACTAGTCCCGAGGGAACAATGAGGTCAATCATGATTTTTATCTACACTGAAAATTTTACGGTTGTTTCGCACAATGAACATTAGAATAAGATGGGACAATTTGAGTTTTATTACAGACCAATTGTGGTGAAACTGTTTGACCTCTGTAGTTTTAAAAATTCAAAACTGTTTTTAATGTCATAATTGATTTTTTCCCCTCTTTTTTGTTAAATATTTTTATAAATTAAAATAATGAGAAAGCTCAAAATGATAACAGAAAATATTCTGTACTTATTTAAAAAAATATATAAATCTCAGAATACCAGTTACCAGATTTATCTATTATACGCTTTTTCTTCGGGATTTTAGATACTTCCGGCATATTTCATATTCACAAAAATATTACTAATTTTTTATTCAACATTTGCATTTTTTTTAATTCACTAACCCTTTCAACGAATTTTTAAGGGTTTTTATTTTCTATTCTTTTAAATTATAGTTACTAGATAAGTATTACGAACAATGCTAGAATTAATGTATTACAGATGAAAAATGATGTACTTGAAAAGTAACCATCAGTTCAGGACATTGTGTGGTATAGTTGTAAATATTTTTTTAATGTTCAACTTTATTTTGTAGCTCATCCAAAGCCAGGCAGAGCCTCAGAGCCTTGTCTGAAAGTGTAAAGAAAAACAAAAAAAAGGAAAAGGAAGAATTAAACAAGGCTTTTCGCCACCATGTGGATCTACTTATGGACATAAAACTTGGCCTCAAAAAGAACAACTCCGATCCTCGCAGATTGTATGACCTGCTCAATTCGGAGGAAGTGATTTTTTCAAGTCGCATGTCGCTAACTTAACTGCGAAAAATTGATGAACTTCAGAAAAATGGACAGTTTTTCTTTAACTAAGAGGTGAGACAAAAAAAAAATGCTGCCTAGAATCTGTTTAAGCGGCATTTAGGTCCACTAACCTAGTATTTGTTTATATAGTGCACGGAGAAAAAAATGGTAATGACATTTTTGAAAAAAACAAACAGGCATAATTCTGATTATTAAAACTAAAATAATTTTTCCGTTTATATGGTAACAGTTTAAAAGAAATTCTGGTTTTCGAAATTAAAGTTTTTATTACGGCATATTTAGTAAACAATATAAACCTAAAACTTAAATTTAGTTGAATAAATAGTATTTTTGCCATGCTCTTAGGTATTATGATAAAATTTCACTACAAATTCAACAGCATTTACTAAATTTTTTCACGTATTTTAAATCCCCATTTTCTTGCTAATTTTACCAAAATCATTACCGTAGTAATATTGCTATTTTTTTCAAAATTTCTACGTTTCAGTAAATATTACCGAGCATTTTGGTTTTCTCATAGAGCCAGAAATACTGTCAATTTTACCATATTCTGGTAGTTTTGACTGTTATTTTTTCTCAGTGTAAAAGTGGATCTTTCCCTAAAAATAGCATTTTCAAAATGGACTGTCACAAAAAAAAAATTTGAAAAAATGTAGACGATTAGGTCAATAATTTATCATTTTAAAGCTACAAGTCCTCGAAAGACATGATATTGGGTTTGGTCAAGAAGGGAAAAAATTAAGAATTGAAATTTCACAAATTCGGTTAAAACAGGACCTTTTACAGTACTGATAAAACTTTCTCGCCAAATTCCTCAAATTTAGAGAGCTTTATTAAATTTTAGGGTTAAGTATTGATAGAAAATTTTCGTTTCTTAAAGATAAGTTTTGCAATCCCTACTACGGTATCTTTTGTGAAAAAATGTGATTGAAATTTTTAATCTTTTGCTAATTTGAAATAATGAGTTTTGAAAACTTTTGCCAAAGGACAAAAAAAATCTTCTTTTTTAATCTTTAACTGAAAATTTTGTAATCATAATCATCAATTTCTTTCATACATTTATTAAATAAAAAGTTTTAAATTCATGAAATGTATTATTGTGAAGCAATATTAATTAGATCAACAAAATTAATTGTAGAAAAATTTAAACAAGATTTCTAATTATAAAAATGTACCTCTTTTTTGAAACTCTTTTATCTATTGAAAAATTTTAAAGAGAGTTTCATAAAGAGATAAATAATACAAAAAGTTATTAATATTATTGTAATTATTATTTTAGTTTCATGTAATATTTGACAGCTAATAATTAATTCATCATTTTTTCCATTTCAGTCTAAGACGACTGTATGTATGAAAGTAGCTGTTGCGTTGACGATTTTCTTGCATTGCTATTTATGAACTATATATTATGAGTTGCATTGTACACCCCAAAATTTTTTGAACAAAATAAAACCCTTTCGGCTAATTGATTTTGTCATTATTAGAAATTCGAGTGATTTTTGTCTTTATTCCCTTTTTAATAGTTTATCAATCTGAAATAAATAAATTTCCTTTTACTATATTATTGTCCTTAATGCATATTTTTTTTGGAGGCATTTACGTAAGAAGCTGCAAATAAAATTTAAGTGTGGAAAAAAAAAGGCCCCAATTGAATCCGTAATACCCCCAGTGAGGTAATAAGGAGGCAAACGATATTTAAGAGAGGGAAAAACAAAAGCTTAATCACACCAGTGATATCCCTAGTGAGGAAACAAAAGATGCAATAGCGTTAAAGTGAGGGGAAACAATAGCCCAATTAAACTTGTAATATCCCCAGAGAGGGAAAAAAGATGCAAATAATTTTTAAGTGAAGGAGAAACTATAGCCCAAGCAAACCTGTGGCGTTACTAACGACAAAAAAAAGGATGCAAATAACATTAATTTAAGGGCGAAACAAAATGCTTATCAAATCTGTGTCATCCCGAGTGAGGAAAAAAGAGATGCAAATCACATTAAAGTGAGGGGGAAACAATAGATTAATCAGACCAATGATATCCCCATTGAGGGAAAAAAGATGTACACAACATTTAATTGACGAAGAAACAATAGCCAATCAAATCTGTACTATCCCCTTAGAAGAAAAAAACATGCAAATAAGATTTCAATGCGGATATACTAAACAACAATCAAATCTGTGATATCCTCAGGGAAAAAAAAAGAAGATGAAAATAACATTTAAGTGAGAGAGCTACAAAAAGCCAATCAAGTCTGTAATAATCCCAATTAAAAACATCAAAACCTGTATTAAACATTTAGAGATGTATTTAATTACAACCCATCGTTGCCTGTTAGTTCTGATGCTTGAATAGGTTTCATCATTTTCAGTCTAGTTATCCTCAGTAATAATTTGTCGGATAATAATCCGGTATTTTTTTCTTCTCTTGAATATTAATTAGTGATCTTTAATAAATGCTGAACTTTATCTTCATTTTATGATGCATGTATACTCAAAACTAAGGAGGATTAGTAATGTTTTCTTCTGGTCTTACTTATTGGAATTACTGTTGTCCTTAATTGAGAGACTCAAACAAATTTTGCTCAACTGTAAATTTTTATATGTTATGTATGTGAATTAACTGTAATTGTATATTAGTTATGATAAATTTGTATTTACAGTTGACTCATACTAATAACTGCTATTTGCAATTAATTGATCATAACTTATAGGTATTTGCAGTTAAATCATAGCCACACTAGCTAGTCAGTAAAGAAATTAAACATTAATAATAATATCAATAAGATGATAATCTGATTAATTTTCTTTATTTACATTTGCAGTCAATAGAGACCCAAACAAAAACAAAAAAAGTGACAGAAGAAAATTAAAATAAAAATATCTGAAAGAGGACTAAAATCAATGATTGATGGCTAATGGCATTTTTTTGTATATAATTCAAGTATTTTTGATGAAAATTTTCATTGCAAGTATCAATTCATCAAAAAATAATAAAAAATACAGTGGAGTCTCGATAATTCGAGTCTCTCATAAATCCGAGCTAGAGAAAAAAAAAGTCAGCCTTACTCTTAAATAATAACAAATACATGCGCAACAAGTGGAATAATTACTACAATTGATTTCCCGACGATTACTATGATTGGATGTTACTAAACAATATCGTGTTTAACTCTAAAATTTGAGAATAGTGTGTTTAAACAAAAAGCATTAAATAATTATTTTAAAGTATTAAACTGCTGCAGTAATATAATGCATATTGTAACTTGGTTTAATGTAATAAATGTTCCCTGATCCTCTTATATAAGTAAATTTTCTTTTTAAATATATTTTTCAATTAAGTAACTGAAAATTTTGTTTCATTAAATTTTTACGTTTTCGAAAGTTCTTGGTAGGTTCCGTCCCGCCCACCTCGAATTATCGAGACTGTACATTAATAAATATTCAGAACATAATAATAATATCCTACAGACGAAAATTTTTTTTTTAAAAGAAATGGTGGCTAATGATAGTTTTCAAATAATTTATTTAAGTTTTAATATTGTTAATAACAGGGTAAAAATGCGAGTCAAAATCGATGGAACTCAGTTGCAATTTGCATAACAATGGGAGGGAGCCGAAAATCTGTCTCAGCGATAGCAATCCCTCACAATTCCAAACGCCAAGAGATTTCCAGAGCTCTTGCGTTAGATCAACAATTGGTTGCTATACCGACTCTGTCTCGAAAAAATAGTAAGTTTATTTAATGAGATTTTTTTCAACTTGCTGGTCATCTATGAGATAATCAGATAAAAATGCCACATGGTCGTTGCGTACCATATGACACCGAGCGTTTTAATTCACATAAGAATCATCACCCGTTATCATCATGTATCTCTGCAGGTCAAGAAATGAACCTACTAGATGACAAACTATGAGAGAAATCAGTTAAATGTAATAAATTTTAAATTTAGAACGTAGTGGTACGTTTTAATTTACTGTAAAAGAATTTTGGTTATTTTTTCTCATTAATTCCCATCAAATAGAGAAAGTTACGCCCACTTTTTCAGGTGGTTCAAGTTCCATCCTCCAATGCGATCTTATGTGAAAAATTTCATTCAGTATTTTTAATAATTCTTGAAAAATTTTCCGTCCATGTAAGTACATCTGATTTCGCTACTCGCTTTATAGTCTATGTTTTTATACTGTTTTTTCTTTTATTTCATTTTCTGTTTTTACATGTTATTTTTACTTATTGTGTTCTATTTCATTTGTTGTAATTTTTGTAAAAAAATTTTTTTGAGTGCTCCTTACACTATTGTATTAATATATTTTGCTTCGGCTATATTAATACAATATCAGAAAGCACTCTTCTATTGCGGATATAATCGTGTGGGCTGATGAAAAGATTATATCTTTTTTTTTCGGTTTATCTTTTTTTCTTAAATAAAATTTCATCCTTTTTTTTTAAACTGTTGTTTGTTACTTTTTTACTTATTATTTCCCCCCTTTTTTTTCTTCATATGTCTATAACTTTTGTTTGTTTTATCTTCACCTTTAACTTATCTAATGAGTTCTGTTTACTTGCAGCTTATGCGCAATAAATGATACTTATTGTTTTTCTTAACTTTCTTCGTGTTTTCTTGTATTTATTTATTTATTATATTTTATTTATTCATTATATATATATATATATATATATATATATATATATATATATATATATATATATATATATATATATATATATATATATATATATATATATATATATATATATATATATATATATATATATATATATATATATATATATATATATAAACCTGAAAATAAAATGAATGATTATAAACATCCGAAACTTCGAAGTGGTTTCGTTTATATAAAATTTTTAAAAAATTACAATATTTTGAGTTAAATTTTTAATTATTTAAGTGAAATTTTAAGATAAGGCGCACTTTGCAGGTCTGCACCTAAGTCTATGTACGACATTGATAATATCGCATGAGAAAAATCTCACGAACAAATCAAACGAGAACCTGATTAGCGATTTTTTCGCTGCATAAAATTTTCTTCAATCGGGTCCAGATCATTCGAAACGCATTCAATGTGCAATGCAGACGTAACATGCGCGCCTAGTGAAAGAATCAATGCATCATTGGATGCAGTGAGAATAGCCTTGCAAAGGACCCTTGAAAACTTTTTTTTTGAAGTCTTAGTGACAAGTCCAACTACTATTGAATATAAACAGCATTAAACTACTCAATTTATTCAACGGAATAAACTGGTCACAGTGATTTTTTTTAATTCCTGTTAAGAAATAGCTGTGTAATCTACATTTTATATTTCAACTGATAAAACTGATGCCATCTATTGAAATAGTGGTCATAGTTACAATCCATAGAAATTAGGTGTTCTTCAATAATATGTTATTCTTATTCTATTAAAGTCTTGTTATAATATAAATTGTCTTACAATTTTTTAGCTAAATCTTGTTATTGGTAACTAATATAGCTCTTAGTGAAAATGCCTCCCATAATACCCATTCCAAACGATATTCCGGAAAATGGCCCAGAAAATAGTTCGTCAGAGGTTGATGCTGGTCTGAATGTCAACATTATGAGTGATTCTGATAGTCCTTCAGACGACGAAAATGTTGGTCATGAAGGATATGAACCACTCTCTCAGGATCCAGATTGTTTTATTGACAACCAATATGACATTGAAGAGGTATTAACATTGATATTTATTATTGTAAATTCCATTTATTTATAATATGTTGTGCTCTTACCAATAAATTTTGAAGTTATATATGACAGTAATTTAATTTTGCAATTTAATTTTTCATGCATAACATTATGATTTGTAATTCATACTGGCTCTTAAGCAGATTTGCCATCCATATTTTTTAATACAAATTAAGTTGTTTTTACAATTAGAAGATTAAGTAATTTCTTCAATCATAGTCATGGCTAAGAAAATTGAAGATATATTGGTGAGGAAAATAAAAATTTCAACCTTAATTATTTTAAGTTGCGAAATCAGTGTTTTCATCATAGAAAAAAAATGGGTGAGAATTTCTCACCTTTCTTAAAAACAGGGTGAGATTTCAAAAAGTTAAGTGAGATTTCTAAAAACTAAAAAAAACACAAAAACTCTTGAAAAAAAAGTCAGTTCTTTAATTATAATACATTTTTAACGTCCTCTATTTTTTAAAGCATTGAATATTTTTGGTGCATCATCATAGAAGATTTTGCCTTTACAGGGTATTTGTCCATCTTACATAAGTGCATAAAAAATTTGAACGTCTTACATGATACCTTACCTACCGTAAACAAGAGGTTGCAGAGAAATGTGTTCTGAAAGGGGTTCCGTGGTTGTGTTCTGTTGTTCGAAAAGGTTCTGAACAATACTGGTAAATAGGGAAGCTAGATAATGGGGCAGGTGTTGAAAATAATGAAAGATCCAGGAAGAAAAGTGAAACGGATTTTATTCTAAATGGCATAATTCGAAGCTTTTTCCAAAATGCGAGAAATTCGCGAATTGTGAAATTGATTTATAGATCGCGCGAATTTCTCGCGGTAATAATTTTTTAATGCGAGAAAAGAAAAAAATATGTGAGATTCTCGCATTCTCGCGCTGTAGTGAAAACACTGGAAATTCTGTGCTTAGCTTAGCACAGCAGAATAATGAATACATGGTGATGCTTTGAAATGTAATAATAAAAATTTTAAACCAAACAATATTAATTACAAGTTTGAGAGAATTAAATCTTTATTATATGTTACACTTTAAATATTATTTATAATTTTTTTTGTTTTATATGTTAGAAATATTTAATTAAGAAAATATTTAAATATGAAGACAAACAGTAAAAAATCTTTTCTTTGGTATTTGTATGTATCTATGGCGTATAAATCACCTTCACAAATGACACAGTGTGGGAGAGGCACACATACTGGAAAAAAATTACACAATGAGATACAATAAAAATATTTTTTATCTGTTAGATATTTTTTAATTTACTTTATAAATAAAATAACCCTTAAATTTGGAATATAACTTTGGTAAGATAACTTGAGATTTTCTAGTATTATTAAGATAATTTTTTTTCTTCAATATAGTAAGTGTTAACAATGTTTTAATTACGTTCCTTTTTGAAATACTGCGTTTTCATCTCAATTATAATTTTCATTGTCTTAAATTAAAAGAAAATTAATGATTATGCATCTCTTCATCATAGTGTATTTGTTTCATTTTAAGTTTTTTGTGCTAAAAAAACTATCAAATGATTAGAAAAAAAAATATATATTTTTTTATATATATACTAAGTAAAGATATATCTTTATTTAGTAATTTAGTCAGGAATAATTTGTCAAAGAATTCATACTTTTCGTACCAACTGGCTTTAAAAGTTCAGAATTTGCTTATACAGTAAAACCTCGCTACAACAATATTTTGGGAACTTAATATATACACTCTATAACAAAAAGATCGACGCACCAAGAAGGAGTTGACCAATTAAAACGAAAATTGGTGGATCGGAAGACAATGTACAGAATAGTAAATGATTAAAATTTCAGAACAATTGAATGCATTATTGCAGAGTTACAGTAACAAGTTCAATAAGGTGTTGACCCTCCTCTGGCCTGGATACAAGCTGCCACACGGCGTGGCATAGACCGATAAAGCTCCCGGATGGTCTCATGCAGTATATCCTGCCAAATTCGATCCAATTGTCGAACGAGGTCATCAACATTCCGTGCCAGATGCAATCGCCTTCCCATCATATCCCAGACATGCTCGATGGGAGAAAGATCTGGTGATCTGGCAGACCAAGGAAGAGTTTGACAAGTTTGCAGACAGTTCATAGCAACACGTGCCGTATGTGGTCTGACATTGTCCTGCTGAAAAACCAGCCCAGGGCGCTGCAAAAGGAACGGTAGCAAAACAGGTCTTAGGATGTCGTCGCTGTGCAGTAAGTGTACCTCTAATGATGACCAAAGGGGTCCGGCTGT
Source organism: Parasteatoda tepidariorum (assembly GCF_982258835.1). Classification (NCBI taxonomy): domain Eukaryota; kingdom Metazoa; phylum Arthropoda; class Arachnida; order Araneae; family Theridiidae; genus Parasteatoda; species Parasteatoda tepidariorum. Next base: position 56,584,043 of record NC_141759.1, read on the forward strand.
CAAAGGAAATGGCACCCCAGAACATAATGCCTTGTTGAGAGCTGGTGTGGCGTGCAATAGTGAAGGCAGGATCCCCCCTGCCCTGTGCGTCTCCAAACACGTCTTCGATGATTGTCAGGACACAGTTGGAAGCGGGATTCGCCGCTAAAGACTATACGTCACCAGTCGGCATCATTCCAGCCTGATCGAGCCATGCACCACTCTAATCTGGCTCGGCAGTGTGCAGGCGTGAGTGCTTCTTGGTGCGTCAATTTTTTTGTTATAGAGTGTATATTGTTGTAAAGGGATATATTATTATATCGAGGGCCTACATACTTTGGGGATACAATAAAAAATTTTTTTTAAACTTTTAATGTTATATACGTATTAACTATAAACCTATTTATTTATTTTATAAAAATTTAATTTGCAGAGTGGTAATTATGGTTAAATATGTAATCAGATAGGTAAATATTACTTCGTAAGAGATAAGGAAGGCAATTCTAAGAATGGAAGGTCTCGGGGTGGTTTATGTACATTAAGGATGGGGTGTTAAAATCTGAATACAAAAGCTGTTCACTGTGGTGAAAAAAAATAAAACATGTACATAATCAGCAGTGAGTCTTCTCTTGTCAGAAAAAAAATCACAAAATATGATAAAATAAGATTTTTTACATTATTTGAAAACCAATAATAAATGGAGAAAATAAGGTTGAAATTTGAAGGAGGGGGGGAAACGTTTTAGAGAGGTTTATTGCTTCAGAGAATATCGTAACATTAAGAGATGGATAACATTAATTCATATGCAAGTTCGTGGGGATCACGTAACATTTTGTAATAGAGGGAGTTGTATCGGATATCGTAGTAGGGAGAGTTCACTGTATTCTGGAAAAATAATAAAATCGAAATCTTCTTTCTCATATTAAGAACATTTTCATAATATTGATTATATTATTGAAAACAACACTTCGTTAAGTAAGGGTAGGATAAAATAAGCTAATGATAAGTGAAAGTGTGTATGTTACTTGTATATTAAATAATTTAAAAATGAGCAATGACATTGATGCATAAGCAAATGGTTTCCCACTTTGTTATTCAAATTTTAGGAATTATTTATGTGTTTTAAATTGGAAGCAATTGCATACATATAGAATTATTTTCACCCTCTACTGTTAACTTAATATAGCAATTTATTCTTAGTTTTTTATGTTTAGTTTAATTTTGCATACAAAACTGAAAAATACTGCGGTGGTTATTATTATATCGAGGGCCTACATACTTTGGGGATACAATAAAAAATTTTTTTTAAACTTTTAATGTTATATACGTATTAACTATAAACCTATTTATTTATTTTATAAAAATTTAATTTGCAGAGTGGTAATTATGGTTAAATATGTAATCAGATAGGTAAATATTACTTCGTAAGAGATAAGGAAGGCAATTCTAAGAATGGAAGGTCTCGGGGTGGTTTATGTACATTAAGGATGGGGTGTTAAAATCTGAATACAAAAGCTGTTCACTGTGGTGAAAAAAAATAAAACATGTACATAATCAGCAGTGAGTCTTCTCTTGTCAGAAAAAAAATCACAAAATATGATAAAATAAGATTTTTTACATTATTTGAAAACCAATAATAAATGGAGAAAATAAGGTTGAAATTTGAAGGAGGGGGGGAAACGTTTTAGAGAGGTTTATTGCTTCAGAGAATATCGTAACATTAAGAGATGGATAACATTAATTCATATGCAAGTTCGTGGGGATCACGTAACATTTTGTAATAGAGGGAGTTGTATCGGATATCGTAGTAGGGAGAGTTCACTGTATTCTGGAAAAATAATAAAATCGAAATCTTCTTTCTCATATTAAGAACATTTTCATAATATTGATTATATTATTGAAAACAACACTTCGTTAAGTAAGGGTAGGATAAAATAAGCTAATGATAAGTGAAAGTGTGTATGTTACTTGTATATTAAATAATTTAAAAATGAGCAATGACATTGATGCATAAGCAAATGGTTTCCCACTTTGTTATTCAAATTTTAGGAATTATTTATGTGTTTTAAATTGGAAGCAATTGCATACATATAGAATTATTTTCACCCTCTACTGTTAACTTAATATAGCAATTTATTCTTAGTTTTTTATGTTTAGTTTAATTTTGCATACAAAACTGAAAAATACTGCGGTGGTGTCCTATTTAATTCTACTGTATTACTTTTTCTCGGTGGAAAATTCTACGTCTTAGGAAAATTTTTATGTGCCCTGTCTATGATTGTTAGCATTTTTGTCACGCTATAAGTGGAATAACTGATTTTCATAAGTTACATAGATGGATAGGTTGTGATTACAATAAAATGGTAATAGTACAAAAAAAAAAAAAAATCAGCATATAAATATGAATTCTTCTTCTCATTGGCACGACAGCCCAGGATGGGCCTTGGCCTTCTCAACAAGCCTATGCCAAGACATTCTTCCCTTAGCCAAGTTTCTCCAGTTAATTATCTTTAAAATTTGTAGGTCCTTTTGAAGGCAGTCTAAAAATCTTAGGTTTGGTCGTCCTCTTTTTCTTGTACCTGTTGGCCTGGCACATAAAACTTTTTTGGTTGTCCTGCTATCCTCCATTCTTATAATGCGGCCTGCCCATTTAATCCTTTGAATTTTGATAAATTTAATGACATCGGGTTCTTTATATGCTTTGTAAAGTTCCGTGTTTGATCTTCTAAACCAGGTACCGTTTTTACTTATTCCACCAAAAATGCTTCGCAGTATTTTTCTCTCAAAACTAGCTATCATTGTCCATGTCTCACATGCGTATGTAAGCACTGATCTTATAAGACATTTATAGAGTAACACTTTTGTTTTTCTTTTTATTAGGCTTGACTTAAGATATTTTCTTAGGCCATAAAAACACTTATTGGCCATCATGATTCTCGTGTGTATTTCTTGTGTAGTGTCATTTTTGTTGTTAATCTTAGACCCCAAATAGGTGAAGCTATCAACGACTTCGAATTTGTATGCTCCAATTTCAAACTGTGTTTCTTTATAGCCAGCTTTTGTGCAGGGCATATATTTAGTTTTATTTTCATTGATTCTTAATCCCATCTTAATAGCTTCCTTCTCCAGACATAAAAAGGATTGTGCTGTCTGCGTTCTAGCGATAATATCTAAATCATCAGCCAAAGCCAATATTTGAACTGATTTGTTGAAGATATTTCCTCGGGTGTTGATGTTTGGGTCCCTTTCTATTTTTTCTAATGCTAGATTAAAGAGGAGACATGCCAAGGCATCTCCCTGTCGTACACCATTTTTAATTTCTAATGGATGGGAAAGACTATTCTGAATATCTTGAATGAAAGACTATATGAATTATATCACATTATTTCAACTATGTATAAATTGAATATATATTTATATAAATTTTTTCATACTTAATTGTTTATACCTAATTGTATATAAATTTTTTAGGATGGAAATTTTTTAGCAGAAGAGATGTCTGGTGAAATGGAAATTAGCATGATAAATCATCAGTCTTTATTAATACAGGTATACATATTTTGATTAGGTAAATGCAATTTTATATTGCAGTTGTAATATTTTGTAGATTTAGAACGTAAAAAATACCCTTAACGAAAACACAACAAAAATGCAATTTGAGCTTACTAATTTTTAACTTAGTTAAAATGTAGAAATCCATTTTATAAAAGTAACTCATTTGGGCCCATCACACATGCTTAAATTTTTTTAGTTTCCATAAATTTAAAAAATTCAAAACTGACATACAAATGTCAAAATTGCAGTAAGAGCCATTAATATTCACCAAGTTTTCAGTGTTTTGTTTGAATTTGTAACTGGCTAAGAATGTAATTTTGTACTAGAGATTTTTTTTACATTTTATATGTTTTCACCCTTTGACTTAACAAGTTTTAGAATTCTTTACGAATTTCGCTTAAAAGAATTTTCAGAGAGTTCTTCAGTAACCTGTTTGATGAAATTCACAATCCAGTGAGGATTAAATAGTCTCCCATCTTTCAAATTTTATGCCAATGTCTTGACAAATTTTACTCATTTTATAAACTCTTCATTAGTTAAATAAAAATATTCCTTTTTCATCTTTATTAGTTTAAAAAAATACACCTTAATTGACTGAAATTTTGATTATTTTTTTTAATTGCAAGATGTTCCTTATCTCTCTTTTTTAGTTTATCTATGTTTTCGTTTGATTGAATGAGCATTGAAGTGCTTATTAAACTAGTTTACTAATTATTATTTTTTGATATTAATATAATTTGACCCATTTCAATTTTAATTAGAGAAATTTGAAGACTTTTTATAAAACAAGATGTTTTGCTCTTCAGTTACCCTTATTAACATATTTATAAGATCTATTTCAACTGATTCATCATAAGAGCTGTTTATCTAAAACAGATTACGACATGCTATGTTATAGAATAGTGGTCACCAATTTTTCAATCCTAAAGAACCACCAAGCAATAAATATTCAATCTTACAGATTATTACCTCGTTTTTTAGGAAAAGATGGGAGGTTCCCCAACTCATTAGAGTGGATTTTTAAATGTCTTCCTCTAAAAAAGTGACATGTTTCAGCAATTTTTATAACTTTTGTAATTTAAAAGTTATTTAAGGTGGTAAGTTTTCAAATGAACAAACTGTATATTTTCAATGAATTTTTTAAATTTAATATGATATTCTATGAAAAATAAAATCTAAAAGATGATAATGATTAATTAAAGCTTATTTAATAATTAAAACTCGAGAAGAAAACCGCTGAAATCAGATGGTTGTGCATAAACAAGACACAATATTAACATTACAACTATTAGGCTTGGTTTATAATCACACTGAATCAGTTATATGATTTATTAGGTATCTGCAAGAGATGCTAAACCTGATTGGCTGCTAAATTGTGGCATAAATAAATGCCATGATTTAGCAGCCAATTGGGTTCAAAATTTCTTGCAGGTACTAATTATAATAGAAATATTTAATCAGTCGAAAGGTAAAAAAATTGACCGATTGGTCTAGGCAAGGTGTAGGATTTAAAAAAAAAACTATTACTGACAAAAAATTTTTTTGTTTAATTTTACATCTTAATAATTAGTAGCTTCAAGAATATGGCAACTGTACACATTAAGTTTTGTCTCGTAAACTCATAGTTGCTCTTTCTTAACCATTAAAAGAATCTCGAGTGCAAAGGGTTAACAGACAAATGGGTGCAATAATCCTTAAGTAATGATTCAATTAGCCTCACTGTACTTAAATCTTATAAATATTAGATGATTATTAATATTTTTCTTTTTAGTAGAATTTTTTTGTAATTTTTTTTATATTTTTAACTACAGAATTCAGTTACTGATGAAAAAGCTACTGGAAGACTTGTACCCGAGGACATTAAAATGGATGAAGGTGAGAGACAAGTGTTTTCACCCTATCTATTCTCTGCAAATTTTTATTCTTGTTATTTTTATTTTATCCCCTCCATATTTCAGAGCATATTGAAACCATAAAATCAGTGATGAAAAATATTACTCTACCCACTTCAAATTTACCTCAATGGGCAAAAATAGTTCCTGAAGAAGAATGGAAAACTGCCCTGTTATCAGAGATGGTGGTTAAGAAATGTGAGAAAAGCTCCAACAGGAAACAGGTGTTAGATGTTTCCTCTAATAACTGCTCATTAGATTTTCAAACTGAAGTTCCTCGATAGGAATACTCGTATAAATCCGAATGTAACTTTGAATGTTTATTTTGGTTTCTCATTTTATTTATTTAAAATATTATATAACAGGTTATGTATTTGCACTTTATTCTATTCAATATTTTATACTTTCTATTGAGTTTATTTACACATATTTAACTAGTAGATAAATTTTTATTTCAGTATTTTACAAGAACTTTTGTTTACTGATCTATATTTAGATTTTCCTTATTGTTACTAATAATCCTTATTGTTGTTTCTTAGCATACCGTTATATTTATTTAATAAATAACTAATAGAAAACTGGTATTACAGAATTTTTTGTTAATGGGCTACATAGGAAAGTGATGGTTGATTAATTTACCCCTATAATATTTTCGGTCTATTAGGGAATAGATACAGATTTTCTATTTCATATTGATCGGAAAATATAAGTTAATAAATTTCTAACTTCATTTGCGACATAAAGGGAAGGCAAGGTTGGATGTCTTAATAAGGTATATATCTTAACTCCAATTTTTATTCTATTAATTTTCGATAAAAATGTCCTAGGCTACATAAAACACATTTTATATCTTTCTGAAATACTTAAACAATAACTGGAGTAGATGATTTTTATAAGTGCTTTTTTATTTTATTTATTGAAATAAGTAAAAAAAAAAAAATTACTTGGTTTAAAGTAAGCATATCTCAATGCACAATTAGGTCAATTGTGCTATAATACTTATGTCTGATATAATACTATATAATATTTAAAGAGTTTACTACATTTTTTTTAAAATAGAAATTTAATTCTATCAATTTTGTATATAATTAATAATTAAATTTGGATGTGTTTCAAACTCTCATCATATATTTTAAAATTTTTATGTGATGAAAGTATTAACATTTGCTTTTATCAACAAATATTTTTCTTCTGTGACAACATAAAGTTCGGTATTTCTCCATCCATTGGCAACACTTTAGTAGGTTGTCTTAAGTAATAATTTAAGTAATGTTGTTTACAAGTATTTATTTTTGACACTTTCTAAAATGGCTGTAGAAATTAAAAATATATCGCTCATGGGCTACAATAGCGGCATAACTCAAAAAATACCCATTTTGGACTAAGAACAGGTGTAAATATGAAAATACACATTCTTTCAGCAACAATACTTGCACAACTCATAATTTAACTTGAAGATAATCTTCGTTTAAGCAAACGAAAAAATTTCCTATGCATTTTGCTTAGAAATGAAAACTTTAAACCCACTTATCTCAAAACTTGTGCCACGATTGCAGCCCACGAGTGATATATGGTGCAGCATAGCGCCATACCAAGCGACAGAGCTTGCTTTTTACAAGCAATAGCATATATGTATTATATGATACTCGAGTTATGGCAAGTGAGGTCAATGAGTAGTATAGCATGTAATGGAGCATTGGCATGAGTTTTCCATCTTACATTGAGACAGAAATAGAAATAATTTTAACACTTCCGCCACCGACAACACTGAAACCTCTCAAGGTCATTTGTCTGATTTACTGGGTGATGAACCGATTTTAAATACATAAAGAACTCTGACAATATTATGGACATCTCTTGAAAATTGAAATCAAAGTATATCCACACTGAAAAATTCGGTTAATATATTGTTATAATAGGAAATGTGGTTGAGAAATTAAAACATTTAAATACAGTTATGTTGGGCTCAGTTATTACAGTCAAACCCCGCTATAGTGAACCTTCAAGGGACTGAAATTTAGGTTCACTATATCCGTTATGCAAGCAATTTCACTAATGGTTCCCAAACTCCTCCCTTTTATTACATTATATTCATATAAATGACTGAAAAATATTATGTAGTAGCAAAAAATGTGTTATTTTTCATCACTCTTCGTCTTGCGTACAAAAAAAAATTAGTAATCTTTAGCTGATGAGCAATCCTCAACATCAGATATGGAAACACTTCCCGACTATCAGATAATTTTTCCTGAATTTCTGGTATTCCGCTTTTTGAACCTGTCTAACCTGCCATTCAAGTAGTTTCTATAGATGGTTTTAAAAATCGGTATATGTATTTATTTTGAAGTAGAAATTTCAAAATTATTTGCAAAGAAAATAGGAGGGGGGGGGGGGAAGAAGTCGAAGACAGGAAAAAGTTCATTATATCCAACTTCCTCACTTTTTTGGTTCACTATATATACTAAAAATAACATTATACGTGTATAGCAAGGCACGAGACCGAGCATCTCGTTCACTATATCCAAGAGTTCACTATAGCGGGGTTTGACTGTATTACAGTTTGTAAGTCTTAATATTTTGACTACTTCAAAAATGTATATTTAATCTGAATCAACAGCAGTTGTTTAAGAAGTATCAATTTTTTTTGTTGATGTAACATAATATTGATGCAGTTCAATATAACTTGAAAAAAATTTCAGTAGATTTAGTTTTTGTTCATTTCTGTACAGATTATAAATATACTATTTAATATTAATTGCATAATATTATAAAACAAAATTTAAGTTTATCTTATAACTGATTCTGACCATTGAATTCACACACAGTTTACTGCAAAGAAAAAAATATTTATTGAAAATCACGATGGTTTCTTTTAACTTGGACTTTAAGTTTATATTTCCTCTTCCTCCTGCAAAGAAAAGAAAGTATAATTTTATTTTGATCAATCATTAGAAACTTAACAGATAAATATTTAACGATGGTGTAAAATAATTGAACAGACTTGCGAGTAATATCAATTTAAGTACCACCAATTAAGTTTGCTTTGTCGAAAATAAATTTTTTCACATATTCATTAGTTGTGCAATTGCTTCTGCACTTTGCAACTTTATAAAATATTGTGATGCTTTACAGACATAACACATTTCCTAGTTATTAAAATTTCTTTAATTTCATAAAATTTAAATTTTTTAATCATTCTTAATCCAATTTTATCACCTTTTATAAAAAGTGAATATAAACATTTTCTTCATAACAATCAATGTAACGGCTAATTCTTTTTATTCACTACAAATATACAACACATTAATCCATTGTCACCAACTATGAATCTCTTCCCATGCTAAGTGTAAAGCGTAACTTTAAATCCGGGATATTTTAACATTGTTGCCATAGACAATTTTCACAGACCAGCAGAAAATGTTGTTGGAAGAGGGATAATGTAGGAAATGGACAAAAATGTAAAACTAGGGTTCCACTGCATATATGTGTATTGCAAAAATAAATAAAATAAAAAATTTATTTAGAATTGTTATTTTATGTATTCAAAAAGGAAAGGTAATCTAGCTATGGGGCGTATATAAAAATAAATTAAACATTTTTATTTTCACATATTTCTGATAAGTATCCAATTATACACTCTCCCAATATCAAAATGGTAATAAATAAAGATAAAATTACATGTTTTTATTTAAGCTATTAAGTTAATTTATATCAAGTGAAAGAGATTATTATAGCTTACTTTTGCCTTATCCTGGGTTCTATAAGATTTCTTTTCTGCAAACTTTTGTAACGGTCTTCCAATAGGTTTCCCTCACTCTGTAAAAGAATATGTAAAATATGTATATTTGGAAAAAGACTGGCATTTAAAAAAATATTACTCATATAATCGTGCCATCTTACTTATTTTATTATTAAAAATTGTATGGTTAAAAAAATTACTCAAAAATCTTTTTTTTCTTCCATACATTCATTCTTCTTTTGCTTCAAAACCCCTGCTTTATGGTTAAATGGTTTTAACTTATTACGAATAAAATATTAAGAGTTCAATAAAAAACAACTTCCACTTCTGGATACAGTATAAAAGTTTTAACATATTAATTTCTGTTAATGAGAAAATTCTTTATACATTTTATGATAATCAACAAGCCTGGTTAGTATACTAAATTGGTCTTAACCAATTTACTGCACAAAAGAATGATAACAATTAACATTACTTTTAAAGTACGCAACGAATCACACAATTCCTCAGGTAGAGCAACTTCTAAATCTGGTGCTTCAAACTTATGTTTACTCAAGGTTAATGGTTTGTACATTTTATCAATTTTTTCCTGTAATCTTTTATCTTGTCTTTGCTCAGAAATTGATTCTTCTTCTTTTAATTCACTTTTGATGGAGCGTAATCTGAAAAAGAATATAAAGTTCATGTAAATGCTTTCCATCATCAAATTAGTAAGTATAGACCGAATATAAATAAAAAACTAGGTATTCTTATTAGTAAACCACTAAATAACCTTTATCATAATATAAAAATTTCTTTTGATACCTGTACACTTCATTCAATTGCTTCTTACGAAGTTTCTCAACTTTCTTCAGCCGTTCCTAAAGTAATAATTTCTATGTAGAAAAATTCATTTCGCTTCACAACATATAAAAATATACATTACAAATGCATAATACTTAACGACCTGCTTTAGCCACGACAATCTCAAATAAGCACTTTTTCTAAAATGCGAAATTTTCGTGCATGAGTCTTGTCGGTAATAATCTTTTTACATGAGACAGATTTTGTTTCTGTGATATCCAATTTTTTTCATATTATAGTGGAAATTGGATCAAAAGAACTAATAAAAAATATCTGATAAAAATCATGAATAAGCGGAAAAGTGGAGGAATCTTATAATTGCATGCATTTTTTTTTAACAACTCTCAAATGAAAAAAGTATTTTTTTCTCTTTTGTATGGGGAGAATTTTATTTTGATTGTCAAAAAGTGTCCGGAAAAAAAGAGACCCTTCTGGTGAACAGACACCTGGATATGGGACTTTGCATTGAATGAAAATAACTCAAGAGCCTATTATTCCATTATATGTCGGTAGAATATTGTTTTTAAAAGTAATATTAGAGCAGATGAAATAGAAAATCAAATCCCAAAGTAAAGTGCAAATGAAAAAAAAAGAAATTGTAAGCCCAATTATAAAGTTGAATATGAGAGGGAAATGTGATGAGTCAATACAATTGAAAAAGGTCATAAATAATTTTGCAAAAATGTCCTGACTGTTTGATTTGTGCTTCTCTTGACACAAACAGGGGTGATTGTGAGCTCAACTCAAAAATCCTGCAACTTTTTTGAGTAAAATCTTTGATGACGCACTTTAAAAAATCTATGTCTATGTAAGTTTAAATCATTGATATTTTCAAAACAGTTATATGACTCTAACTCTATACAATATATAACAATTATAAGCAGGATAATTTAAATTAATAATTATAAGTTTACTTTTATCTCAAATCACATTAATTATTCTACCAGAAAAAAATATTTACAAATGAAAGAAATGCCAAGTATAAATTCTAGTTCTAATATATTTAAATAAAATACACATGGATTTCTAAACATAAATGTGATAGATGATTTCTGAAAACTTCTGGACCTTAGATTTCCGGAAACTTCCAGATCATGGTTAGTGAAAAATCCGGATTTTTTCTGGAGAACAATCATCTGTGCACAAACTACTCCTGGAGAATATTTCGTCAATATATAAACATATTATGTTTTAAAGATTATTTATAAAATAATAGTTTATAGTTTCTTTAACTTCTAAGTGGATACCATTCTGTTTGGCTAAAGATACGTACTGGAACACAGTTGAAGTGATCATGGCCACCGTTAATAAAAAAGGCCCTAAAAAAATGTTGATATTCCAAAAATGGAACATTATTATAAATATACATGACAATTTTTTTTCTTCTTATAGGCTTTAGATACTTTTTAGAAGTGAATTTATCAAATTTCAAGCTATTTGGATTATCTTTTTTTAACTAGGCATTAAGTGGTTAATGTTGGAGAATCTATAATCATTAAGAATTAGAAAAATTCTTACAGATTTGGCACTTACTACACAACTTTTTGCAATACTAATTAGTGATATCACCTTGACCTATAACTCATAAAAACTATCCACATTAATTTGCAATAAATACTTTTTTAAATTATAACGCATTTAAAAAGTATTAAAAAAATGCAGACTTTTTTTAGACTACAAATATTTAATGCGCCGAAACAAGATTACTTTCCGATCCCCCTAATATATTACCTATATTGTCCAGAAATCTAAAGTTACCAGAAAAAAAATCTGTGTTAGGTTTATGCTTAATTATAACATCTGCACTTAATACTTAACATATCTTAGATTGCATTCAAACTATGATGATTGCATTTAAAGATGCAAAAATTCCACCATAAGGTCACAGAATTGTAAAGTTATTTGGAATGTTATTATTATTATTTTTTCATTTCATAAACAGCACAATACTCACTTGCTCTTTCCTTTCCTTCTTTCTTCGTTTTTTAGATTTGGGGATCCGATCATCAGGAGTAATAGCAGGATTTCTATGTTGACTTAAAAGTACTTCATCATTTTCAATTGTTTCATCTTCAAACAGACCTTGTGACATCTCCGCTAAAATTGATTCCTATAAATAAATTTAAGAGTACATAAAATTAAAAAAAAAATAAAATAGAACAGATGTAATTATGACAAAAAATGAAAAATCCTGAAGATTTTATGTGCAAAAAATCTATATCAATTCATACATACATCTTTCATATTTAACATAATTTTTGAGCATACATTTTTAATTACACCTTCATATCAACTAATTTAAAAAATTAAACTTCCTACAAGAATCACAATACTGGATTTGAAAAAAGTGAAAATACAAATTGCAATATTGAATTTGAAGTGAATACGAATGCAATATTGGATTTTACAAAGGCATGAACGCTAATTGCAACATTGAATTTTAAACTCGTGTGAATATGAATAGTGATAGAGGATTTTAAATACTCATATATACAAATCACGGTTTAAAAGGAATAGGTATTGCGATATTAGATTTTTAAATTGCATGAATAGGAGTTGCAGTGTGCGATTTTTAAATCCGGTAATTATGAAAATCGATGTTTGATATTAGTATTGTGTGAATAAAAATCGCGATATTAGCAGACTCTGGTATTTTTCAAATATTTAAAATGGCAAAAATCTGCCTAACTAAAAGAATCAAATTGGCGAGGGAATCACATGTATGTAAATGTCACCTTAACAGGATAAGTTACCTTACCTTTCTGTCAGACTATAAGTTTTAGATTAGCTAAAACCTGTGAACCAATGGTCTTGAAATATACGGAATTCTGCAATATTCGTGAACTAATTACATGCCCTGCTTCTAGCTTTCAGATAAGAAAGAATGATACGAAAACCCCGGAAATCTGGGGTACAATCACGTCTGATAATAAAATTTTTTAATCACTTACTTGTGTTGGAGCATTAGCTTTAGTTGGGAACATATCAGTAAGAACACGTTTCAAGTGTAGTTCTCCTTTTTGCTTTACTTCTTCAATTTCAACAGCCTCAGAAAGCAGATCCTATAAAAAAATTTTTTAATCATACTTGAATATTCTTATGAAGAGAATAATAGATAATTAAAAAATAGATTTGTTCAAAATTATATTAATACAAAATTGTATTTTTTACTATTCTTTATTAGAAATAGTTTTTACACAAATTTGTTAAGTTCTAAAACTTGCACACAGCTGGCAAATTTATATTCTGGACACTTTTTCCCCGTACATTAACATTTGTACAGATAACCAGTAACATTAAAGTTATATTTTACGGAGAACAATTTATCTGTGTCTTATCAACAAACATGAACAAATTATCTGTGTCTCTCAAGTTGAGGTTTAACTGCAATAAACATATAAATTGAATATTTAAAGGCTTATCAGTTAAATTATAACAAAAAGAATTCACATTAAAAATTGTCAAGTGAATCTTGAATACAATCTTGAATCTGAAAAAGACTTGTAAGAATATATATATTACAAATATTAGTAACTTTTCCTTAATAAAGTTTAAAAAAAAGCTCAACAGCAATAGAAAAATGGTGTATAAAAAAAAGTATCAAAAGCAATCAATCAACAAATCAATGTATTTTGCAGTATTTTATGTAACATCATCAGGGGTGCCACTTTAAAAAAAATTTCAAGACTGAACTTATTTTTTTGACCAAATAATATTGTCTAGGGTTGTTTACCAAACTTTTAGAAATTTATAGCTCACTGACACCAAAATTTACCTTTCCTTGATAATAGTCTACATATTAACTCAATCATTCGATTAATTTTTTTAAAAAATGTTTTTCATTATTTTATGTTTTTTTAGCAAACAAAACGAAAATAACAGCTAACCTTGTATATTTATTTACAACACTTACTGAACAACCTGAAACCATTCATGTCTATTTTTCACTTCACCGTTACTTATTTTTCGTTCTAGCTCTATAATTTTTTTCTATCTTAAAAAAATAATCTTGATTTAACTTTGGCCAGCATGACAATAGGTTGGGGTGGGGGAAGCAAACTCGAGCAGATTTAGATTCAGCAATAGTACAAAATTAACTACACAAGTAGATGAAGTTCAATCCACCCCATTTGTGTAAGATTTTAAGAATAAGATTTAGTGAAGCTGACAAAAAGAATATAAATAAAAGTCCTGACATCATTACCATATCATATGTTTTCATTAGGATACATAATTTTTTTATTTTGATCAAAAATTTTTTTTATTTCTAATGAGAAAAGAAAGAAAATTTAATTAAATTGATAGAATTTATTAGTCCATTGATTTTTCTCAAGACTGATTTCAGTCCCCAGGACTGAAAAGTGGCACCCATGAACATCATATAAACTGAAAAGCTCAGTAAAGAAAGCATAGATTTATATAAATAAAAGTTAAAAGCAGGGTTGGCAAGATTTTGCCGCAGGTGGAAAAAACCATGGTAAATACCGGTAAAAACCGTCCTGGCAAAAACAGGTTTTTGCCAAGCAAATTGGCAAAAACCTATATTTTCCAAGATGAGAGGACAAAAACACATTTTTGATACAAAATTATTCCTAAAATTGAAATATATTTTATGAATATAAATAGTTACAAAAAAATTAACAAAATTATTATTCCATAATTAAATGATAATGTAATAATATATCATTTTAGTAGTTTAAAACATTATTGATTGGAAAATTTGTGATTATTCTCTTTTTTCCAGTGAAATGAACTTATTTTAAATTAATATAACTATAATTTAAAGCATAAAATATCTTATCAACATGTGTAGTTAATTATTGTACAAATAATAATTTTTTATAATAAATAATAATATTATGCAAATAATAATATTTATTTGTAAAAAACATATTTTAGGATTCTAAAATGAAAGGAGATCAAAAACTTTCAATCTTTTAAAAATTATTACCCTTATATTAATTATTAATATGTTAAAAGTAATTTTTTCATGTAATGTATCAAAATTATTATTCCTTATGATTGATTTAAATTTGTTTCAATTATTTTGTAATAATATTTAATCAGCAATTTTGATAATTTGGTTTTTGCCACTGTCCTGGCAAAAACCCCTTTTTGCCGGCAAAAACTCCAACCCTGGTTAAAAGTAATATTACCTGATGGTCTTCAAATGCAGGATTGTATGAAGCACCTGGGTGAGGGACTTCCACAGCTGGTAAGAGAGATGGTTTTTGATAAAGATGAAAGGGAACCTAAACATCCAAAGGAATCAGTTGAAGCAATTTAGAAATTTTCAGCACTGATCAAACACTAGATATTTAGTGTACTTTAACCCATTACTTTGGATATTAATGATTTAACATTATTACACAAATTACATTTGATATTCAATATGAAGGAAGTAAGCCTTTAAAAATCCAGATCAAAATGCACTTGCCTTTTCCATTTTTCTATCAATAGATAAATTTCATATTTGCATATAAAGAAAGCAACTTTAACTATGAATATTCATTACTTATTAAGAATACATAAATTCCCTACTGAATTATCAAAAATACAAAACACTAGAAAAGAATATCATACAAATTATGAAAGGAAATTTGCTAAATATTTTAGATCCAACCAAGCCAGTTTTGTTCCAAGTGATGAGTCCCCTAGGCAAAAATTGTAGAAAATATTGTGTGCTAGGAGTGTTTTCAAATTGAATTTAAAAAATTCTACTATGAAAGCAGAGAACAAAAACTAAAATAAAAACCATATAAAAGCAAGTGAGCAAATTATCTCAGATTCCCTTAGATTTCTCATAATCCCAATTTTCAAATTTTGTTTTTTATATGAGCTTTTTCTTTATGTCAAATTATAATATGTTGCAAAGAAATCCAGACAGATTATAAACCATATTTACAGAATAGAAAGATAAATTAATAGTAAGAGTTGGGAAAGAGTTTGACTGATACTATGAATAATACTGAAGAATGCATTTCTCTTTTATGATTATACTAAATGATAAAATAAGGAAAGGAGTAAAAATACTTTAAAAATATCAAATGAACTATAAAAAAAAAAATTAAATTAGTAAGATAACTTTAGGTAAATTAACAAAAAAAAAAAGATTTTTGGTCAGAAAGAGTTATTAACTTTAAATATTTATTAGTAATTTACAACAAGAAAACAATCAGGTAATGTTTATAAATATTGAAATAATTTCAAACAAATCTAAAATTACCTTAGGACCTCTTTTTTTAGTGTACTCATCTCGATATAACACCAAATCTCTGATTTCCGGATCAATTTTTTCTTCTGTTTGAATAACAAAAAACACATAATTATTGCATGATGTCATAAACAATTTTATTGAAAAGTTTTATTCAAATCTTTTTTACAAACGAATTTGGTAAAACTAAGAAGTTAAATCGACATATTTAAAACAACAAAATTGAAAACATAATAACCAACAGTATTATTTTCACTATTTGACCTAGTCAAAAAAAAAAAAAAAAATACAAGGAATATCTAAAACACACGAGTAACCTCAAAAATGCTACTTTAACTGTAGTTTAGTCGCAACATTTAAAAAATAACTTAAATGTTATTAAGTATTTAAATACAATAGCTTAATAAGGGTGCAAAGGTTATTAATTTGTTATGTTATTCATAAAATGCGATTAATGAAAAAATTTAATTTGAAAAGATAAGAATTTCTTTTTTAAAAAAATACATTATATTTTGTAAAGTTATATTTGTATTTAAAAAAAAAAAAAAAAAAAACATAAAAATTTATATCAAATACACAAAAATAAATTAAATAGCTCATTTTAAATTCCCTTTAAATGCCTTCTTAATAATTCGTTAAATCCTACCCAGATGTACATATTTAGCTTTCAATCTTATAAGCAATCGGCTATATCAGCTATTAAAATATTACCAACAGTCCATATTTAATGACAGACTGAGTCTATAGACATAAGATTCCAAGAGAGGAATACAAGACCTATCAGTTACCAAATTAAAAATTTCTTCTTTTTATAAAATGTTTTTTCTCTCCATAAGAAAGTAACATTTCTAGGAGATCCATATGCTATTTAGTCTGCTACTCACACATAGCAATCAACACCTGCTGAAGGACGTTAGAAAAATGCAGTATAGAAAATAGCCACTTTTATTTACATTAATGTATCAAGATTTATGAAGTGAAACAAATCTGTTACCTTCACCCCATATATCTTTCACTTCAGCTGCAAATAAATCTCCTTTCAGTAACAGCTTGTCATCTTTTTCTTTCAGTTCTTTTTTACCCAATTTTTTTGCCTTTAATTGTGCAACTTTTCTCCTTCGTTTTTCAGCATTTTGTTTAACTCTGATAATTTTTTTACTATATGGCTCTTTATCTCTAAAAACAAAAATAATAATAATGTATTAACATAGTGCACCATAAGAAGCAAGTTTAAGACTAGATGTGATATTATCCTTCAGAATTAAACATTACAACAATGTCTAACTTTATTTAACTACCTTATGCTTTTATAGAAAATAAATAAAAAATAAATAAAGCATCAATTTTAAGAAATAAAATGGAAATCTTCAAATTATTAAATAATAATACTGAAATGTGTTGTTCACACAACAGATTGATAGCAGTATAATCATATGGCATTATAAAATATTTTTGCTCCAATGGAATAATAATGTAACCATCTACTCACATAAAACAAAAGACTGCAAGTAATATAATAGAAAATACAATAAAACAAAAAAAATACATACATGGAAATTGGAACAGGAACTTTTGAAAATACTCCAATATTTGAATGGCACTTCAAAGGCCCTTTTATAATGTTTTTGACCTCTAAAAAAATAATATAGATAACCAAATTAATTAAACTTTTAACTAAAACTGATTCAATTTCAAAAATTTACAAAAATTATAACAATTCTATAATAAACATATCAGGTATAGAATATGTACGATAAAAGAGGTTATTATCATTGAATTAGAAGCATTCTCCAGCAAATTGCTACGCTTTTTAAATGCAAGTAATGGTTCTTGCCCCCCATATCTGCCTGGCAATCACTGGCGAAATAAAATAACGGGGATTTTACTAGCAACATTTTTTCGGACTACAAATAAAGTTTGGATACAGCATGCATAATCGTGCAAGTTAAAATTGGAAATAATATATACCCTTACATTTAGTGAAGTAAAATATATGTATATCAACCTTAATCTAAAGAAGATTTTTTTTTAAAACCATTATTTAATTACTTAAACTATAAACACTCAGCATACTACAGTACTGGTAATAACACAATCTGTTGAGAAACAAAATTATTAAAATTTTTTTTTTTTAAATTTCTTCAACAAATATGGAGAAATTGGAAAATATACGGGTAAACAGGAGATAGTTGTAAAATACAGTCTTCGTTAAAAAACACGAGACTTGGCAGGTATTGACCCATTGCATCGATCAATACTCATAAGCTGAAAGTTGTATATAAAATGAGGGAGTGGTGAGGCTAGAGACTGTTTAATTATCTTCATCAGCTGCCACCCTCTAAATAGTTTTCTTGATAGCAATAAATAAGGTATAGTTTGAATTTTTTTGAAAGAAAAAAAGTTTTTTGTTGCATAATATAAATTTTTTTTTTTAAACCTTAAATTGCATCGCCATAATAAGAAAAAAGTAATCCATCCATATATAAGTAGGGAAAATTACCAAGTATGCACCTATTGGTTAAAATCCCGGCAATAATAACTTACATACAATTAATATCTCCTAAAAATGGTCTAAGCTTGGACTGTCTAACCTATTTAGCTTCTCAACTTAGTCGCAAGACCTAACAAGCTGAAGTTTAATTTAGGAGGAGGGAAACTGGTCACTTGATCCCAGCTTTAGAAAGAAAAATTTTTTTTTAAAAAAAGTCCTAAGCATTTGGATTCCTTTGGTAAAATATTCTTACTATCTTTACCGATTAGCTGACTCATCAAGCTAACTGAAGAGGGGTAAAGTGCACTTCTGACCTCATTCGTAGTAGTAGCAGAATGTGGTTGTTGTGTAGAAAATATGCAAAGAAGCAATGGGAAACAAAAGAGATGAAAACAACATACCTTTATTTAAAACACTCATCTTATAAGATGTAAAGTAACCACAACACCATGTAAAAGAATAACTTGCACACACGTTCAAAGAAAGGACAAATAAAATTTAATGACATGTGTAAGGTTATTGAAAAACCAAATGAAGAGAGTGAAAAAGTGAGTAGTTGATAATGTGCTAAATTAGAGTGAGTAGTTGATAATGTGTCTGCTCTCATAGGGAAATTAAAGAATACTATGGTAGGGGAGGGAAGACACATCATAGATCGATCTTATCAATACATGTCATGCTCTATCAGGTCATCACTTAATGAAATAGAAACAAACAAATAAATAAATTTGATTGCATTTTCTGCACAAATAATTTGTAGTTTTAAACTGCAAAATTTTCATCAAGTAAAGTACTAGATCAGACATTTATGGCATCAGAATATGTTGCTCTAGTCAATAAGTTTAGAGGACAAATTTTATATCATTAACTCCAAATAAAATATTCACTATATTGAGTAAATCATGAAATTTCTTTTTTGATTATCATATATGTTCTTCTGATATCATCTAATAATAAATCGTGGTACATCCGATACCAAGCAAGTCAAATTTTTTACTGTGGGTGAATGATCAGTTTTGGAATATGAACCTAGATTTGGAAACTCCTGGTCTAAATTGTCAGCATCTTGGTTTTTTGGTATGACCCTTTTGAAACAATAAAAAACGACATTTAAACAATGACAAAATAGGGTAATACTAACCCTATGGAAAAATTTGAAAATTTAAAAAAATTCTTAAAAATATTCTAATTAAATACATTGAGGTGCACATACTTCAAGTGTACATCGGTATATCTAATATTGTATCCTTGTTTTTTTTTTTTTTTTTTTTTTGCAAATTAAGACATAAACACAAAGGAATTCATAGACAGGTTTTAGCAACTTTAATTTTAACGTGCCTGCAATAAAAAGTTTAACATTTAATAAAAATACCATTTTATATGACTAGTAATACTGTTTAATTTTCTTATCCTAAATGTACAATATATCCTATAGTAATAAAATTGGCAATGTTCTGCAACAAGCATTTAGATAAGTAAAACTTTTTTAACGATTATACTTATTACTTGTAATTTACCTTTGAGCAAAGTCACAAAACTGAATAACAACCAGTCAATTTTGTACATGTGAACATGCATAATAAAACTCCAAGCATGTAACAGTAGAACAAGAATCACAAAATATAATTAACAAATCACTTGAACGCAAATTGTAGACAAATCGATTATTTTCAAATTTTGATGGAATATTTGCAAGTTCCAAGAGATAGAATAAGCTTTATGATGAAGGGTGATTGCAGAATGTATTTTAAAAATAGGTTAAACACAAATTGTGAATCCTTTCTTCTAGAATAATAACAGGGAGAGAACAAACATTACATAATTATATCACAAATCTCAACAGTTTTATTTACAGAGCTTCATATATAACAGGAATTTTGGGAATTCCAAGGAAAGGGGGACGCAGATAATTCTAGTCAGTGTTCTGCAGTATGATGCACATTTCTTGAATTAAGAATACATAATAATTAAAATTCAATTAAAAAAAACTTTATAGCATATCAAGATATGATATACTTCAAAATTTATTACCTGGACCATCTTCAGCAGTTGTTTGCACAATAAATAGATCAGCATCTTTCTTTTCAGATACTGTGCCACTAAAAAATTAAACACCATTAACAAAGAGAATTGTAGCAAATTCACTAATAGCAAATAAATTTAACAAGCATTCCTTGCTTATAAAGAAAATGGAAATAAAGAAGTTAAAAAGATAATAATTCAAGCATTTTTTCACTATTATTATTCATAAGATATTGCTAGTACATTTCTATGCACACATTGATAGATAGCAAACCCAGAGTTAACAACCCTCTAAAGTCAGAAGACATTAAATGAACTTCTAATGTGCTTTCAACTGATGCTTCGTTTTTTAATACAAATAATGATTTTTAATATCTTTCAATTAAATTTTAAAAGGTTGCAATATCTAATGGATTTTGGCAGATTTCCATATTTACATCAGCACTAAATATAATTGATAAGTTTAGACAAACTTAATTTTAGCAAGAAAGTAGAAAAATAAAAACATTACAGAACATCATGGCCAGTGAGATAGTTCAAACTCATAAACATCATCAGAAGAAGCATTATATATTTATTAAAATTTGTTCAAAGTTAAACAACTGAGTATTTTCATGTATCATAAAAGTACTTTTTATATTTGTCTTAGATAATAATTTGTAACTTATATTTTTACAAATATTTATGCATAAAAAAAAACACAAATATTTAATAAAATTAAAAAAAAAACATAAGTTTGTGTCAAGAACTGTAATGAGATAATATAATTGTAGTTATATAGCAAAAATGATAATCAAATATTGGAAATTTATTTTCAGTGATAAATAATAGACATGAATTAAAAGCAAATACTGTTGAAGAACAAATAATAGTTTTAAATTTTAATCTCAAAATAAATATAAATGTTAATAAGCAATTCGAAATATTTGCATCTATGAATTAAAAAGTACATCATTGTTCGATCAGTGTATTATTTACATAAAATTGTAATGGAGTGTTTGCAACAAATAACCAAGTTTTCATTTTTGTATCCTCCTGGTTTCTCTCCATCACTGCCATTAAATGGAGAGTATCTGCTTTGCGATTGGTCAGAAATAGTTGTATCAAACTCAGGGTTGTAAAAAAACCACCCGGGTTTTACTGGGTAAAACCCACCCTAAAGTGGGTTTTTCTAAGATTGATTTCTTTTTTTATCCTCTGTTATATTAAAGAGCTATTCCATTGAAATATATATGTAGTCAGCCTAAAAAAATTAACCTATGGTGAAAAAACTAACTATGTTGGAGACTGGAGAGTCACTTTGCTGGCTAGATTTGACTGTATGGCTATTGATTAGTCAGTGCCTTTGATTCGCTTTCTATGCAAAAAAAAAAAAAAAAAAAATTCCTCAAATATTTTGACTAAAATATAAATCAAAAGCAATCCTGTGTTAAAATAAGTTTCAAATGTGTGATGTATGTGAGTATATATAACATCTAAATGTCAGAAGAAACTTTTTCCAGACTTTTGCATCAATTTATTTGTATTAATTACCTATATGTTAAATCAATTTATAAAAATAAACTTAATTATTAATATTAAAATAGGCATTTTTAAAATAAGGTGCTTATCCCTGCACTCTTTAGAAAAAAACTCAATTAAAACATGAAAAATCCAGAAAAGCCCAAAAGAACCCACCCGGGTTGGGTTTTTCTAGAAAAACCCGGGTTTTTTGCAACCCTGCTTATTTCCCACATATAGCAAACCACTAAATAAGCAAAATTATTTGGAATTAAATGTCCACTGTTTTTAACAACCATTAATCTTTACGTAAAATTTACGATCTACGGGGTTAGTGTTGCTGATGTGCTGTCTTTCTAAAATTTGCTGTGCTGGAAACTGTTAACTAATAGAAATAGAAAGATTTCCAAATTAATGCTCAGGCTTAGATAAAATGAAAACCTTTGTGTGAACACAAAACTTTAATTAAAAAACTTTCCGTAAGCAATTTATTGATTCTTGTAACTAGTTTCAAACCTTTTGCTGCTACTTAATTTTGATGAATTTAGTTAGAAAAAAATTATAGATTTATTTAAGAGTGTTTAATTTTTATAAAACTTTATATAGATTGTTATATACACCAGCACAATTTTCTTAAATTTAGTAGTTTTTTGAAGATATAAAACAAGTTATTTACTTATCAAATTTGCAGTTATTGTATCTAAATTTTCTAAACTTGGCTGTGAAGGTAGAATATAGAAATTTTGACCAATTATTTATGTATTATATATAGTAAATATTTTTTTAATTGATGAATTGTGCACATATACAATGTAGAATCATAATACACATATCAGGGGTGATTGAGAGCCCAAGTCAAAATTCCGGAAAATTTCTTCAGTTAAAGAAACGGTTTAAATTGAAAAATTTTAAACAAGTTTTTTTTTTCTTCCTTTTTCTCAATATTTCTTAGTTTACTTAAAATATATTTTAACTTTTACACATATACCTATGATGACCTGGAGAAGTAATTAAAGTTCACAAATATGTCTTTCTTTCTTGAGTTTATGATTATAACAACTATTTACAGAGAAAAAAAAATGAATATTAATCATGAATATAAGCTTATAAAGTTTCTCTCTGGCTCTCCCTTACAAACAAATAAAATAAACTGTGTTTTTAAGGTCCACCTTTGAAAATTTGATTTCCGGAAACTTCTGTGATGAATGATTTTTTGAAACGTCTGGACCACCGATCTCCGGAGACTTCCGGATCACTGTTAGCGAAAAATCCGGATTTTTTCCAGAGCACAATCAGCCCTGACATATACAATAAATTTTATGAGCTTACTCAAGAATCTGTAATGGTTATAAATTTTCCACGAATGGCATTCGCGTATTATGTATATCGGGGAGATTTTTGCATCGTGATCTGCGATAGAATAATTGCTAAGTCTTGGAAACTTCCGGACAGTGGCCCGCGAGAAACTTAAAAAAAAAAATCACAGAAAGGGACTAACTCGAACAGTTTAACTCGTAGTCACCCCGGGGCAAACATCCACATAATTTTTTTTAAAAATTTTAAAGTTTCATATCTATTTGGCACCTTGGCGATTGTAGTTGGAGCTACTGATCACAATATGGAAATATCACCATGTATCTTATGCTGAAATAGTCACCGAATTTTGGCCCGCTGGAGACTATAAAAAAAGATACGGGTAGACTATACTTGAGGGTGCCCCTGCCAAGTTGTGATCGCGGATGATCGCCAAGTTGTGATCTGATCTGCTGGTGATAGGTGCTGAAAACCAATCGTGATTCTGATTGGTTTATATTTTAATTTTGATTAGTTTAGAATTTAGCGTTGTTTTTTAAATGTAAATTCAGAGATCCGTTAGTTCTACTTTGGATACCGGCTGGTAAGGTTATTTTTGCTTCTGGTACTAAAAAGGAATACTGTCAATAAGATAAATCTTAAGTTTCTATACGATTTTAATAACAATGAAAAAAAACAGTGATTGACGGGTGTATGAATGAAGGTTTAATTAATAATAGATATAAATGTCCTGTTTGTGGGTTACCACGGTGTTCCGGGCAAACAAGTATGGTGCAAAACATAAGTCGCCAACTTCGCCAAGGGGCACCCTCAAGTATATTTTTCCCAAAGATACTCCCGGGACAAGGTATACAGCCTAAAACCTTCCTATACCCTCATGAAATTAGTTTCAAAGTGTTTAGAATTATAAATTTTAAAAGAATCTTACAAAAAAATGTTTTCTATACTTATGCTACTTCAAAAATAAAGCGAGCCCTTAGGCAGAACATACTCTGAGGAAAAGATCAAGAATCATATAAAAGGTGATACTTTTCCATTAGAATGCATAGAAGTGATGACAAACTCATGGAAATTTGCCTAACGTGCCTACTACTTCCTACTCGCTCTTTCAGTGTGCGGTCTTCCTGAAACTTCATCAGAAAATACCCTGGTCACGCACACAAATTATTAAATTACAAACATGCAGCAATGTAATTTATGACATAATAGTTTGAGATAATTTAAAAACTTTGCAAATTTGGTGTTCCGACTATTACTCTTTGTCAACACACTTTTAAACAGTTATACTTATTGTTCAAAACCATATTAGGCATACCCTATTCTCTCATCAAATCTTTTTTCTTCCAAATATTCTTCAACCTCCGTAATATCTGTCTTTTTCCATGCTTTTTTCCTATTTTTACTTCCACGTACATGAGGTTTGGGAGGTATAGCCATGTTTTGTTTATTTTGAAATGAAAGAAACCCAGTTACAGTTTGAAATTCGCGATCGCAACACTCGAATACGCCATCTGGGGAGAGACCGGTTTCATGCTTTCAGCCCTTCTCCCTTCCCTCTCCTCCTCTTTTCAGTTGTATAGGAATGTACTACGATAATTTCCGTTTTCTTAATATTTTTCCCTTTTATTTAATAAAAATATTTTTTTAAATTTCTATGATACTTTTCTTTAGAACTATGTTTAATGCAGTTTTCAGTTCCATATAGTTTTTTAAGTTAAAAAATTTTAATCTATGTGAAAATCAAGAGAGAAACTAACGTAGTTCCTTCCTCTATGACTTTCCACACGCTAATGGGGAAAGCATGTGAAGTGTTGCCATAGGAAAAGAGTTCTGCTCTACGCCACCTGCAGCCCATTTCGATCGCCAATTTTCTTAGAAGTAAAAGTAGTAGTTTATGAAAGTGCAAAAAATACGCAAGTGTAAACGGTGTAAATGAAGTGAAGCAACGGTTTGTTTATATTTACATTTGATGTGAAGGTTGAAATTTGAAAATTCGGTTTGATTTTGAGAAATATGTTCAAGTTTATAAGTAAAATGTAAACTTAATAAAATATTTAAGTCATGTTAACCATTTATTAATTACTAATTTACATTTAAAACAGTAAAATATTGAATATGTTTGCCACTTATGTTCGCAATTTATCATTTTATTACAACATTTTGAACCCTTTTATTAAAAAAACAGAATTTTTTCGTAACGTTCATTTTATACGAAGATTTTCAAATATTACAACTTTAGATGTTTTTGATAGACAAACTAAAAAGTTACACAGAAATTGGTCGGCAAAAATCAAAGGTGGCGAAGTTTATGATTATTTGAAAGATGAAGTAAGCTACACTTTTTCAAACTTATGTTCTAAAAGATTATTTTACGTTTCTTTTTTTTTTTTTTTTTAAAAAAACAGAAATTTTAGTTCATGTAGAGTTTTTCTGCAGCTTTTATTGGTTTATATTTATTACAAACTTCTCTTTTGTTGTTTGTAACGAGATTTAGTAAGAATCAGAAAATATTACCTCTATATTATATTTATTTGTATTTATAATCCATTTAATACAGGTTTGTAATTGGTCTACTGTATTTTAGCACGTTTGGAGCAGTAAATCAAGCTATTTCCATAAATTTGTTTTAATTAAAATAATTCAGGATTTTCCTCTTAAATCATTACAGTTAATTTTTAAGTGATAATATCTTATAAAGACGGGACCTCATTGCTCAATATTGTGTGTACTTTTATTTTACCCGTTATTTTTAATATTTATTATTTTCAATAATTTTTTTTAAAGCAAGTTTCAAATTTGTAAGTAATTTCGAATTTAACTTTAACTAATGGCTTTGTTTACCCATTTCCCAGGTTTTGTTAACATTGCCAAGTAAAAGATCTGTTCTATCTATACAGTATGAAATTTTTAAAAGTAAATGCGCACTCTATTTATTATGCATAAATATAACTTTCAAATTTGTTCATAGTTGACTAGTCTTTCTTGCACTAAAAGTTAAGATGTTTCTCTTAGAAGAGCCTTTTTTATAATTTTATCTAATTAGCTGTTACAAAAACAATATATTGCTTACTAAAATCATGTTATGTTAGCAGAAGATTGTAGGCTGAAATAAATTTTAAAGGGTGGATAAAAATTAAATGCTACATAAAGGGCAGCACAAGACTGTATTTTAAATATGTCGGTATCTTAGTGCTGAATCAACATAAACTTAGTACATTTTCTCTATTGGTATTTGTGCCTTCTGAAATTGCCAAAGAAACGAATGAAACTGCCTAATTCTTATAGTTGTAATAAATTGTTTTAAAATATGGCTTTCATTGAGGTTTTTTATATTTTTTCCTCTCAGGTTTGATAGATTTTGTGATTTTTTTTTCTGTATGCCACTGCTGCTTAGTTGTCATAAACACTTGATTATCATTTTGGGACAGATATAATTTTATAGAATTCTCGTCTAGTTCAATAAAGCCTCTATTACCGGAATATTTCTGCTAATAAAGCCTGTTTCCAATTTTTTCTAAACATTTGGTTTGTCTTTTTTCCTTTTTCAATATGCATTGTGTTGACTCATATATAGTCTTTTATTCTATATATATATTCAGGGATCTGTCCAGGCCGAATTTACTACCGTTTAGCGGTACCTTCACAAATTCAATTTTAGGTAAAACGGTAGTTTCACAAATTCAACTTTGGGAAAACGGTAGTTTCACAAAATACTTTTTCTTAAAATTTTAGTTTTGTATCCCTTAAGAAACGATAAATCTATATTTTTACCATGTTTTTGTGTTGACTTTTTAATATAATTTTTAATTTTTCACAAATTATGTCAAAATTTTCACAAAATAGGTACCTTTCAGAAAAACCTAGACAGACCCCTGATATTTATTGGATATGACTTAACAACTTTAAAAATACTAGATGCCATATAGTATTATTGGTGCAAGAATTATTTTTTAAAAGTGGAAAAAATTTAACTATCAGCTATAACATCTCAGGTATAAACAAAACTTTTTTTGTCATTTATATAAGAAAAACCACCATTGGATCATGCATCACTGTGCTTAGTAGTACAGTCGAACTTGTCTATAACGAGCTCGGATTTACCGAGGGAAATGAGAATATTTGGTTGTATCAATGTTAAATCTATGGCACAGAAGTCGCCTTTAACGAGCAAGACCCAGTTTTAGCGAGCAATATTTTTCTGTCTTACAATCTTTTTTCTCATCTTTCTAGTCTTTCTGTCATATCCTTTTTTCAAAATGATAAGAAATGTGCGAAATTGAAATTTAACTTTGAACTGAAATTTAATTGCCCTTATCGCTCTAATCTTTTGCAGGTTGGGGAGGTTAGTTGTCATTAAATTAAAAAAAGTATTTATTTAAATTAATTGATGTAATTAAAGTAAGTAAGTATTAATTAAATTTTAAGTAAACTCAATCATTTGACCTCTCAAGCCCCCCCCCCTCTTCTGGTTGCACTCGGATTTAACGAGTACAATGTTACGGTCCCTTTGTGCTCGTTATAAACGAGTTCGACTGCACAACAAATAAAACTTTTTTATAACCCTATTGATAGTTTTTATGATGGATAAACGCTGATCTTGATTATCTGGAAATTTTGATTTTTCTTATGAAGTTCAATTTAAATTACTTCAGAGAATTGAGGTTCTACTTAACTAGTAAATGATTTGCTGACATGTTCTGTGAATATTTACTGATGTTTTTTTTTTGTTTTTGTTTAATCAGGATGTCTTAAAAACAAATTTTTTGAATTTATTTAATTAGGTTGGTGACAGAGTTGCAGACCGTGTATTTGATATCACTAGGTAATTTTGCCATTTTGTATTCTTAAACAGCTATTGTGTAATTTAATCATTCAATTTTTTAATTTTTTCTATAAATAAAAATGTTTTAAGTTTGCTTATAGTTTATAATTATTTTATTATTATTCAATAATAATATCTAAATGTACATATTTTTACTATTATTTAAAGCATAAAGAATTACATTATAATTTTGATTAGTGAATTATATTATAATTGATATCTAAGAATTGTAATAGGTCTCTTTAAAGGTTACTAAACAGCAAACCTCTCTGACTAAAACAGCTCAATTGTTTACAGTTTAAGTAAAAGTTGTTATATAGTTAAAACCAATACATATTATTAAATATGCATTTACATTATATGCTTTTCAAAATTTAAGTGCAATATCTATCTAAAGAAATTTTTTTCTTCTTAATTTGTTACTTTTATTACTAACGAAGCATTTATTAAACTTTTATATTTTATTACTGATTGCACAATTTTTCAGTAGGGATTTGTAAATGAATGTTGCTTGCATTTATTTTTACCAAAAGTGTTTCAGCCGATAGTACTAAATTTTGCCTACTCTTTGACAATTTTACTTTAGAAAACATTAGTTTATTTTAAATGTTGTGAAATAATTTGGAAAATTATTTAAAACTACAAAACATCTTTTACAACACTTTTAGCTTTATTTAAAAAAAAAAAGAAGTTAACATTGCAAGGAGTTAAAACCATTGAATTCTAAATTTATGTAAGATTACCTGCTACTTTGACTAAAACAGAAGTAAGTTTATCTTTTGTAATTGTTTTGATCAAATTATGTACTGAAAGCAAATTTATTGTTAATAATAAATTAAATAAACTCAAAACTTTTCTTTTGAACATAGCAAAAAGCTATTTTCTAGTTTAACCTGAAACTGAAGAATGGCTGTATTATCGACTAAACACTTTATAGCTGATGTTATTTAAAAAGTTTAAAGGAGAAAAAGTGATTTCTGTAAAAAAAAATAAAAAAAAAAAAATAATAATGAGGCTATGGTGTCTTTTTAAAACTAAATTCTCTCTTTAATTCTCTCTAAATTCTTGTCTTTTTAAAACTAAAACTCTTTTTAAAACTTTATTTGTGGTTTGTTTAAAAAAAAAACCTTTTATACAAATGCGTATATTACAAGTGAAAATAGTTCTTTAATTATTTATTAAATTTAATTATTACAGGACATTTACTAATTGTGTGGAGCTAGGCTGTGGAAAAGGTCATATTTCTAAGCATTTAACACCAGTGAGTGAACTTTTAAAAAGTCTTAATATCTCTTTATTTGGTTTGATGAAAATAAAATTTTCAATCCAATTGTTTTGCTAGTTTTAAAATTTTTTTATAATTTGTATTTGTGTACTAAAAGTAAAAAAAAAAAAAATTTAGATCTTTTTATTGAAATATTTTTAATTTTATTTTTAATTTTATGTTTTCTTTTCTATTTTAAATGCTTTAGATTTTAATTTCATCTTTTTAGGACAATGTTGAGATGCTATATCAGTGTGACATTTCATCTGAAATGGTGGTATGTATCTGTTGCCTTAGTATTTTAAAACTTACAATAAACAAATTTTAGCAAAAAAGTTAAATGTACGACATTTTGTATATTCAATTGTTTTTGTTCTCCATAATTTCACTGCAAACTTGTTAAGATATGATAAGTTATGTAGCATTGAACTTGTTAGTATTTTCAATATGTCATTGTGATATAAATCTTTTAATGAAAGAAAAAATCATGCAGAAGTTATTGCTGTGTAGGAAAAAAGAAGAAAAAAAGAACAGTTCTGTAATATTTCTTTTTTATTCATAAAACAATGTTTATATTCATGTGAACAAATCTAGATTTAATAAAATAAATAAATAAGTATCTACCTTTATTTATTTAATTAAAATGATTTGTTTGGGCATTGAATCTGAAAGTAGAAGAGTTAAGTGTTAGGATAAATAAGTTGGTATGTCCATCTCTCTCTTCTTTTCTCATCAAATAAGAGGCAGTGTTTTGCTCAACAGCTAACAGATGAAAACAGATGTTCTGCTGAAATGGAATCCTAAACTTTTTCAGCCCTACTTTCTTTCCACATATATGATTTAGTGCTATGAAATTTATATCCTAGAGTTGCTATGATTGCTGAGAATCAACCTTGCATCTTCCTGCCAGTTACCATGCTAGCAACATGATCAATGTGCTAATTATCAAGGAAAGCAGCTCTATGTAAAAACTTGCAATTTTAGAAACTTCTTTGAACTGCTAGTTGTTGAGCAGTTGTGCTACTTCTATAGGCACATACAAGATACCTAGAAACTGTTCTTCTTGTCTGTGCCTGTAGTAGATGTTAAGTAGTTGTGCTTATTTTATAACAAACTATTCTCACGTGTGCCTGTAGTAGTTGTTGAGCTATCGTGCTTCTTCTACAAAGAACTGTTCTTCCTGCAGAGATGATTGTGCTCCGGAAAAAATCCGGATTTCCTGATTTTTTTGCTAACCGCAATCCGGAAGTTTCAGGAAATCCAAGGTCCAGAAGTTTCAAGAAATCGCCGATTGCATTTATGTATAAAAATTCGTGTATATTTTATATAAAAATATTAGAACTAGAATTTATATTTGGCATCTATTTTATTTGTAAATATTTTTTCTGGTGGAATAATAAATGTGATTAGAGATAAAAGTAAATTTAGGTATACATAATTATTCATATAAGTTATGCTGCATATTTAGAATTTCATGTTGTAAAAATATCAACGATTTAAATTTAAAAAGACATGAATGTTTTGAAATGCGTCATTAATGATTTTACACAAGAAATTTTCAAGATTTTTGAGTTGGGCTCACAATCCCTCCTGTTGCTGTATGTGCCTATTGTAGCTGGTGTGCGGTTGAGTTTTGCATACGAATTCTTCTGTTTACTTAAATTTATTCTCTTCCTGTAATTAGGAGCAAAGTAAAATATGTTCTGAAATACCCACTGTTAAGATGGTTGTAGATGAGGAATATTTGCCCTTTTCTCCAAACAGTATTGAGCTTTTTGTGAGCAGCTTAAAGTATGTTAATATTATCTCTTATTATTTTTTTATATTATATTTGTTCAATGCTTATTTTTATATAGTATTCTCTTTTTTTTATAATTTGTATGTACACTGCAGTTAATGTAATAAACTGATGATTATAAATAATTACTGGTTATTATATGTTATCACTTGTAAAATATGATAAATAATGATAATTATTAACTTTAATCTATTTGTTTACGCAATTCCCAGTTTGTAACGGCATTATATCTGAACTAATTAAGCCAGTCAAAAATAATATTTTACATTTTACAAGTAAAAAGTCAATAAATTGTTATTTTTAGATCATAAAACTCATGGTGCGTAGCGTTTTTAAAAAGTGCTTAAAGGTGCTTATTTTCGATTTTTGTTTTTTAACAGCCCTTAAAGGTGCTTTTTTCATTGGGTGTTTTTAAAAAGTGCTTAATTTTCATTTTCGAAAATGAGATTTTTTTTTTCTTTACCTTGTCGATTTTCGCCACATATTATGCAAAAGCGTGCTTTTCACACTGTTCTATCCAGCAATTTCACAATTCATTCAACCACAATCCATTTCGGCTCACCGTCAGTCCGTAGCTTATAAAAGTGATCATTTTACGTGTTTGATGAAATACTTGTGAATCCGCATGTCCTCTACTGAGCTGGGTTCGGCAAGATAATTGCACTCTCATGTGCAACTATGCTGCATTTTGCAAGATATTCTCAATTTCAGGCTTCATTTTCCACCTTCTGATATAGAACCGAAAAATCTTTTGATCATTTTATAATGGCTAATATAATCAAGGAAAGTGTTCTTTGTCAGAAACTAGTTATTCTATCATGCTCATGTAAAGTCTTCAAAAATTATTTTGCATTTAGTCAATGTATATAGTGCTCAAAAATATTTTTTGAGTGCTTTAAAAGTACTTGAAAAGTGCTTAATTTTTGTTAAAAGATTTGGCTACGCACCCTGAAACTGTAGCCTGAATAAAATTTGAATAGTAGGTATTTTTTTTTTTATTCCACCTAGCTTAACCAACATTCAACAAGTGCAACTATGTGCCTTTGTAACAGCTGCTCAAATGATATTGAGTGAGATTTACTGCCTCTTTCTTTGGAAAGAAATTACTGCCTTTCAAAATATTGCAATAAGCTATTTAGCTAGAATGATTAGCGCAGAACTTTTGCCTTTCTCTATTTCTTGCATAACAAGCACTTAAAGAAACACAGTACTT
This sequence comes from Parasteatoda tepidariorum, assembly GCF_982258835.1. Lineage (NCBI taxonomy): Eukaryota > Metazoa > Arthropoda > Arachnida > Araneae > Theridiidae > Parasteatoda > Parasteatoda tepidariorum. The sequence goes on from NC_141759.1 coordinate 56,616,689, forward strand.
TTTCTTTGGCAAGAGGGATTGGCCTGTTTTCTGATGATGTGGAACCTCACTCCTGAAACTCCTTTACTTATTTTAAATTTGATTTTTATAAAATACATTTTCAGACTGGACTCCTGACCAAGGTTTCTAAAAAATCAGTAAAATTGCAAATACAGAAAATTTACGAGACAGATGGATTTGGAAAGAATTCATACCACATTCGGTTCCGAAAATGTATACTGATAACAACTAATAGCACAATTGATATAAAGATTAAAAATAATAACTGCTGTTCTGTATTTAGATGTAAATTTATTGTAATCTGTAAAGTACTACAATTTATTAACACAACCTTTGAACTTGTGTTTAGGGACATTTTTATTTTAATGGGCAGTTGACCCTCTATATAGCACCTTTCTCAATGTACTTTCTTTTGGATGATTACTGGGGACAAGCTCTACACATATTTTTTTTGACTAACGTGCTTTCATGTACCTAGTTTTTAATTATCTTAAAATGCTATAAAAATATTCACACTTAAAACTTGTACAGTTTTTTTTTAAAATTATTTTTTTCTTTTTAGTTTTCATTGGATTAATAATCTTCCTGGAGTATTTGAGCAAGTAAGTGACTGCAAATATATATTGCTAAAAAGATACAAGGTTGACCAATAAAAAAAGAAATTTTTTTAAGGAAAAATGTACCGTTAATTTTAATCAAAATGTGTGTAAAAGTCATAAAACCATTAATCTATGAAGTCCTAAGAAAGAATGTCTATTAAATATTTATATTTCTGTAACCTAACTAAAATATCTTAGCTAAAAAGTTTTTACCTTCAATATCAGGCACATTGATTTTCTTTAAAAAACCATATGATACAGGGTAACCAAATTAAATTCTTTATTTGGTTTCTTATAATGAAATAAATAAATATGAATACAGTAGAGCGCCGATTATCCGAACGTCCAACTATCCAAACTATGTCCGGATTCACTATTTTTTTTTTTAAAGTTTAGAATACTTTTAACTTATCGAAAATTTTTCTAAATTTAGAAGAGTAAATAATATCCACTACATCTGAGGACCATATTTACAACCTTTTTTAGCAGTTTTCTTATAGTTGCCATACATACATGTATTGTTATACAGTTAAACCTACATACCCCTTTAGCCCTCTTCAACTGAAAATTATGAAGAGCGCCGATTATCTGAACGTCCATATTATCCGAACCATGACCATATTTAATTTACAACCTGTTTTAGCAGTTTTCTTATAGTAGCCAATACATACATGTATTGTTATACAGTTAAACCTACATACCCCTTTAGCCTTCTTCAACTGAAAATTATCTTCCAAGAATGCGAGCTGCATTTTGACAGTCTACAATGACTGGAATGCGAAAGGAATTTATGAATAGATCAGTGCTAAAGGTCTGCAATTGGGGGATAGGTAGCTGTCGCTTATGGTTAATGATTAGTGATTACAGTGATCTTAAATCTTGGAATAAAATTCGTTACAGAAAAACAAACGAAACTGACGTTTCTGAACCAGTACATCTTCCGTATGAAAAGATGTCAGATTATACAGCAGAAGAAATAGAAGAATGGTGTAGAGACGGTGAAAATGACCCAAGATTTCAAATTTTAAATAATGATGAAATTTTGAATGAAACAGACGAAGAGGAAGAAGTAGGTGATCAAGTTCAAGATAGTGGATTTTCTCATATAGAGGCTTGCAGTTGATTAGATATTGCAATGAATTGGCAAGAACGTCAAAATGATGTTGATCCAGTTCAATTGATTTATTTAAAAAGAATAAGGGATAAATGGCTGCTTAAAAAAAGAGTTTGTTTCTTCATTGAAACAAAAGTCTTTGCTGGATTTCTTTTGCAATGGAAAATAAAGAAAAATGTGGTAAAATCAGTAATTGACAAGAAATTATAAAAAGTTGAAATATGATGAAAAATAATTCAAAATGAAAAAAAGTTTTAAAAGAAATTTAATAAAAAGTATTTAAAAATTGAAGAAAAAAAAACTTTTGAACACACCAGAGCTATTTCAGATAGTACTGCCAGTCCTAAGCCTAGAAAAAGTGTGAAATAATATGTGCATAAATAATAATCATTTAAATTAGATTTTAAATAACTTTTCAATTATCCGAACTTTTCATCATCCAAACCACATTCGGTCCCGAGCAGTTCGGATAATCGGCGCTCTACTGTAAACTTAACTCCCATTAATGAAAGGATAACAGTCTAATTGGAAAGAAATTTTAACTCAAAACTTGCATGTATTATATTTTTCCTGTACTTAATGTACAAAGTAAAGTAAGAAATCAACTTAGTTTCTAGTACTGAGATTTAAACATGGATCACTTTTATGCGGCATGAGTGCCCTCTCTTTTGTGTTACACCCAGAGCTGTGGATCAGATAGTTGTAAGGCTTATTTTAGAGCCGCCTTTAACTCATTCTAACTTTTCGGTTGACTTTAATTTCTTAAACAGAATTTTCAGAATTGATATATATTAAGCAGAATATTCCTATTAAAAGAAAATTCCAGATTATCACATAATTTATTAATGGTCAAAAAGTTCTTGAATTAATAGATAGATAAATTTTGTGTATGAAACCATGTTCTATATTCATATTACATTACATTCAGACATTAAAAAATTATTGTAAAACTGAATTTGAGTAGAAAAATATTTCATTTCAATTCAATGTGTGTGTATTTAACTTATTTCTTCAATTTTTTAAAAAAAATATTTTATTATTGTTTTGTAGATTCATAAATGTTTAAAGCCTGATGGTGTTCTTATAGCATCTTTATTTGGTGGTGATACTTTGTTTGAATTACGTTCTTCTCTACAATTAGCTGAAAATGAAAGAGAAGGAGTGAGTATATATTTTTGTATGTATTTAATTTCAAGTTAATATCCTTAAATTTCATCAGTTCCTCATTGTACAATCCGCAAAAAAAAAAAAAAAAAAAAAACGAATCACCCTGAATAACTTTCGTTCTAATGATCGGATTTTCACGAACTAAGTGTCAATCTAAATAATTCCTGGGGGTGACCTCAAATATGCTAAATAATTAGTGCTACCTAGTAATTAAGTTACGAAATCAGACACAAAAACGTACTTTCTCTGAATAAACATACATTTTTTTTTTACATATTTGGATTCTTAACCTTCAAAATATAGGGAGTAACCGCAATCTGGGAAATATGGTCCCCATAGTTTGGTCAGGAGAGCGATCCAAAGTTGGTACCCCTTAATGTTAATTTCACTTTTTACGTTTTTAGTCATATTTTCAAAACTAATAAAGCAATTTAAAGAAAATTGCACCCACTCATAAAACTCTTTTACCCAAAGATAATTTCATGAAAAATATAATTTTGAATAATTATTAATAATTTTTTATTATTTAATTAAATTGAGGATGAAAAAATTTTGAATTATAAGGTATGAATTTTTTTATACCATATTAATCTACATATTTTTCAAATGTGATAAACTTGCGAGGAACTTAACTTCGCGCGCGTAGTGTAAAATTTCATTCATATTTTTTTCGCTAATAATCGTTTGCTAATCTTTTTATTTTTATTTATTTCTAACTATAAAATACAATGTTTCCTTTTTAGTCGCTTAATAATTTATTTGCAATATAGTAAAGAAATTTGAATAAAACATTTTGAATAAAAAACACTTTATTCAAGGAATATCTAGTTTTATAAAATAGGATATGATATGATCTTCTGATAAGAATATGATTATACACCAGATTGTGCTTATTTAATGTTATTTTTTTTAATTTTTTTTTTCAATAACTGATACAATTTCAATAATATGCATACGTATGCATAGATTTGGACTAATATGTTTATCAGTTTCTTGAATATATATTTTATAAATATTAATAAAAATACATAGTCAATAGTTTTAAGCATCTCACAACATCACAAATTTTCAACATCTTATAGGGTAAATTAACGAATGAAGGAACACTTAAGCTTAGCTTGCCTTTAAGAAAAAATCATAAAAATTTCAAAATTTGTAATTTTAGCTAAATGATGGTGTCGACATATTTGTTATTAAATACAAATTATGTAAAAAAATTTAGATAACTTACATAATATTGTTTTAAGCTTTTGGTGGTTTAAATAATAAGTAGTAAGATAACCCAGTGAAGGAACAGTTCTTACCAGTGAATAAACACTAAATTTTCCAGTGAATGAACACTTAATTTAGAGAATGTTTGATGCTCGTTAGGAATCCATAGGCTACACAAATGTCTAAAAACAAGATTTTTCTTGGAATTACAACACATAACCACAGTTAACGTGGAAAATGTTACCTTTTTTTCAGTCATGGAATGGAAAGTAAAATATGTTTGAATACACAATTTAAAAAAAAAAAAAAAAAAAATTCTCACAGTTTAATAGTCCGTTCTAAATTATGAATGTTTATCATTTTGTAATCCGATGATGTTTTTATTATTATTATAATTAGATCATTTTTTTGTTTACTCTTTTCCACATATTTTTTAAGCTATTTTTTAATCTTTTTAGGTATTTTTTTTCTCTTCGTCATATTTTCTGCTTTAACTTTTTTTCAGCTCTTTTAATCTCTTTAAATTTTCGTTCTTTTTCTGAAGTTAATGCAAAAAAGTAATTTTTTTCTTTTGATTTAACCTTCCTCTTTTTTACAAATTTTTGGCCAATGTAAATGTATCTTCGAAATTTCTTTTGATTTTCCTGTACCATTTCTAGAATTCCTCACTGGATAATAAATGAGAAAAAGGAGTTTCGAAGTTTGAGTAAAATCCATCTCTCATTGACTTATATCTAGTGGGTCTTCAGCGGTAATTACCATTTACTTATGGAACCAATTGTTTTTGCAACTAACAATGCCTCAAGAGGACTTATATCAAAATCAGTTTTCAAGATATTTTCATTATCAATGTTAGTTGTATCAGCTTCAGTGCCAAAATTTGATTAACCAAATGTTCTTTTTAAAATAAATTCTTCAATATTGAGAAAAGCACAGGCTATTGGATATTTGGGAGATTAAACTTTTCTGTCGTCAATGTTCCTTTAAAAATTTGCAACATAACTTGTGAGATTTCCTTCTCAAGCTTCTGAAGACAGGGATGAGATTTTTCCGCTTTTTAGCGGATTTCCGTTTTTTTCACTATTATCTCTAAAATTTCAGCTTTTTGTATCAAAAATTCAGATTTTCTAAAAATTTCAGCTTTTTTTATAAGTATTCCGCTTTTTCAGAAAATTCACCGATTTTCAAAGAGAAACAGAAAATTCAAACTACATAGCTACCAATCCTTTCTCATTTTTACTTATTTTACCTATTTTCTCCCCTTTTACACGCAGCAGATAAGATTTTCCGAATTTTTCACCTGCTCTCCAGATAGATCCGATTTTCGTAGTTCAAATGACGCTGCTTCTGACAAGCCTTTTAGAGGTCCCAAGCCTGGAATCTGCTAATATCTCGATTCTTATTCACATGATTGTAATATCAAATATAGCTTTTCGTATTTGCGTGTTGCGATTCTTATTCACGCGATTTGAATATTGTACGCTGCGATTCTTATTTACGAGATTTAAAAATCCGATATTGTGATTCGTATTTACGTCTTTTTAAAAACCTATGTCGCGATTCGTATTAACGCAAGTTTAAAATTCAATGTGTTGATTTGCTCATGCGGTTTATAATATCAAACATTGATTTTCGTATTTATACGTGATTTTAGAATAAGGCATTGGGATTCGCATTCACACATTCTAAAAGTTATGCATCATAATTCTTATTTATGCAATCTAAAAATTATGCATCATGATTCGTATTTACGCGATCTAAAAATTATGAATCGTGATTTGTATTTATGCGTTTTAAAAATTCTATATCCCAGTTTGTATTTTCTCATTTTCAAAATTGTATATCTAGTTTCATATTCATGTGATTTCAAAATCCATAATTGTTATTCATATTCACACAATTTTAAGTTCAACTATCGCGATTCTTGTTAGAAGTAAATTTTTTTTAAAATTAGTTACTATAAAGGTGACTGTTTTTCTAACGACTATTATTAGTATATGTAAGTGTTACAACATCAGAGAAACTGGAAGGGAATATGTTCAAAACTTACATTCTGTGCTTGCAAAGAAGAAAAAATAGGATTTGTCACAAGATGTTTGAAGATGAACTAACGACTAAATATAGCGAACATAAAAGATATAGCAAACAAAAGGGATTACTTAAAAAGGGATTAAATTAAAAAAAATTTTGGGGGGAAAAAGAGTTAATTAACTCATCATCAAAATTTTATTTATAACTGCTGTTATTTATGCTATAAAATGCAAAATTCTCATCAAATATAAAACAATTATCTAAACAGTTGCTGATTGTCATGTAATTTTTCAAACTAAAATAGCAATTTTTGTGTGTTAAGGAGTTACTATATATTTCTACTTCACTGTTACTGATATGTTTCAGAGGGCTGTAGTTAGATTAGACCAGGGTTGGCAAGATTTTGCCGCAGGTGGAAAAAACCATGGTAAATACCGGTAAAAACTGTCCTGGCAAAAACAGGTTTTTGCCAAGCAAAGTGGCAAAAACCTATATTTTCCAAGATGAGAGGACAAAAATACATTTTTGATACAAAATTATTCCTAAAATTGAAATATATACTATGAATATAAATAATTACAAAAAAATTAACAAAACTATTATTCCATAATTAAATGATAATGTATCATTTTAGTAGTTTAAAACATTATTGATTGGAAAATTTGTGATTATTCTCTTTTTTCCAGTGAAATGAACTTATTTTAAATTAATACAAATATAATTTAAAGCATAAAATATCTATCAACATGTGTAGTTAATTATTGTACAAATAATAATTTTTTATAATAAATAATAGTATTATACAAATAATAATATTTATTTGTAAAAAAACATTTATTTTAGGATTCTAAAATGAAAAGAGATCAAAAACTTTCAATCTTTTAAAAATTATTACCCTTAGGTATATTAATTATTAATATGTTAAAAATAATTTTTTCATGTTATGTATCAAAATTATTATTCCTTAAGATTGATTTAAATTTGTTTCAAGTATTTTGTAATAATATTTAATCAGCAATTTAGATAATTTAGATTTTGCCGGTTTTTACCAGTTTTTGCCGGTTTTTACCAGGTTTTTGTCACTGTCCTGGTAAAAACCCCTTTTTGCCGGCAAAAACTCCAACCCTGGATTAGACTATAATATGAACATAATGATTCGGTTCATTGTTAAAGTTTTTTTCCCCAATATAAATTACAAAGTAATATATGATTTATAGCAAATATATCAGTAATAACAGTATTTATTAAAAGAAATGAATATTAATATATATTCTCAGTAGTTTTAATTTGCTAAACCAGGTAGTTTTTCAAATAGTAATTGTCTCTTATGTGAACTGAAGAAAAATATAATTTCCAGCTTTATTTTTTCAATTGGTAATTTTTTTTCTTCACTAAATGTTAAGTATCAATGTAATCGTTTTTATAATAATAGATTCGTACACAATTGTATGTCAACACATTATTTTTTACCTTAAACTGTCTGGAATTTATTATTAAAGGGTTGCTCTTGCGTAAAATTTACTATCGTGGAAATTCAGTTTTTTTGCGTTTTGGCTAATCTCATCCCTGGAAGAAATAGTGCATCGTTACTCTCGAAGCATGTATTTTGTTGATAAGTTGTCTTGCTCATTAACTCTTGGTGTCTGTTTTGCATGCATTTGTTAAAGTGAACGTTTTTTTACATCGAATGGAAAAATATCGCATTTCATAAAAGCATTTTAACTTCATCTTCAAAATCTTATTTAAAAATGGATGTAAAATTTTCTCGACATATTGCTTTACAATTCTTTTAAGATCTAACAGGAGATTTCCCTGAATTAGGTAGAAAACTAAACCAGTAAATTTGTTTTGATGAACATAACTTGCTCAGTTTCAAATTGATATGAGATTTATACCTATCCAAAACAAGCAAAATAGGGAATTTGATAGCATTTTTAATTAGCCATGGGTAGAAACATTTGCAATATATTTATAAAATGTTGCTGCGGTCACTGTTTCATTTCATGAATCGCTTTTTCCAATGAAATATATAGCAGGGACTGATTCTTTAATATCTCAAAGAATTCTTCAGTAAGGAAAAACTACCAATGGAGGTACTTTTTCTTTCCTAGGTACTTAAGAATATAAATCCTTATAATTTTTAGGGCCAGGAATTTTTCCCGTTTAAGGGCAGTATTCAACTCTTGTTTCCTTCGCATTGTAAATGCAAACACTTTCTAAAAGGATGCCAGGGCTACTTCCCTCCTAAAGATTCATCTAAACTTCTTAAAACCAGTATTTTGAATATTATTCTCTAAGGGAAGTTTTGCCTTTTGAAATTATCTTCGCATTGCACTGAGTTATCGGTGGATGTCGCCTTAAAAAAAACTTCACCCATTTTTCACCTGGATGATTGTCTTTAAATGGATTTTTCCTACCAGTTCCCGTCTGGACGTTAAAGACCGCAAAAAGATAATAACTTAGCTAATTATTAGCACAAAGGCCTGCAAAGAAATTTTCTATTCAAGCTTTTATTATTATATTTAGTCAGTAAACATAGCTTATTAAGGTATCTAAGGTATGATGTAATAACTAATCACTACATTTATAACGATAAATAATTAATAAATTATTATTATAATTCTTTAAATAAATTTAGCAATTAAATTTGCATTTTGAAATGAAATTGTTATAGGAACTATTCATACAAAAATTAACTGAATTTTAGTTGTCCTCTATATTGCAAAACTACTAATTATCCATGTAAAATCATATTTCACACATACTGTTCATTCACTGGGAAATCTATTCCCAGTGAAGAAACATGCCTGTTCCTTCACTGGTTAGAAGTTGTTTTTTGTACTTTTAACATAATTTTAATATATAATATGACTAAAAGTACAGGAAAATTAAAAATTTTCTTTTATTTTCATTAACTTGAAAATATCCCAATAAAGGAACACTTGTTTATTCATTGGTTTTTCATCATTTGGTAATCCAGTTAATAAGCACCCCCTAATCTCAGTACTTGCTTATGTTATGATGCTTGAAATAAATAAAACGTAACTTCAATAACCATATTTTGAATTCTCTTTTTCACAATGAGAAAAAAAGCATTATTATATGCAATTACTTGTACTTTAAACGGATAACTACCACCACTGACCTTATAATTATGCCAAAGAAACAAGGCGTTGAACAGATACTAACAAATTCAAAACTTTTTCCAGAGAAGACTGTAAGACCAGGTAACTCAATGCATTGTTAGATGACTTCCTATTGTTAGGTAGTAAGCTACTGTTACCAATCAATCTAAATTAAAACGTTTAAAATCTTATTTTTAAATAATATCTATGAAATGTTCCATCACTGGGGTGTGTTCCATCACTGGTTGGTTTACCCAATATCGTCGTCGTCCGGAAGTGTTTCACAAGTGTTTCGCAGAACTATTTTACCAATTATTTAAGTAAATTTTGACGTTTTTAAGAATCTTATTCTTTACTCTTTTACGTTTATTATTTCTTCATTAATATACTAATCAATTTTTTTCAGTTCTTTAATTTAGGTTTTCTTTAAAGTAAAGTTCCTTTCTAAATTATAGTCAAGTTTTCTTAAAAAGAATTATTGTCTGCTAGCTAAGAATAAAACCTTGTTAAGAAATTAAAAACATTCCGCTGTTTAAAATTATTTAAAGCAAAACTGATTATTTACAAAGCATATTATTTTTTTTGAAAAAAGAGTATAAATTATTGATTGTCTTTTTTTTTTGTTTCTCGTGACTTCAACATAGATTATCTAAAATAGTTTTGATGTTTTATAAGTCACTACAAAGAGTATAAAGATACAGAACATAGAAAGCTGTCGAATAAGTAGCCAAATTTTTAAGCGTCTTTAAATATCTCAGTATCTTAAATGTCGTCCTAACATCTTAGTTGTGAAATTAAATTTTCAATTATTTGACCACGTATGATTCACTAATTATTTCATTATATCTTTTACTCTTTCTTTATGATACCAAGTAGATTTTTTTCCTGATAATGTACTAAACTATTTTGTTTAATTTTTTACTTTAGCACGATTCCCAAGATATTATTGTAGTATAATTTGTTATCAGGAAAATGCCTTATTTTGTTAAGCAGGAAATACTAAAAATTGAAATTTGTAAGAAGATTCCGAAGCCGTGCCAATTTTAAAATCATCTGATTTTAAAAAAATGCTGTAAGAAATACGCAATTTCCGAACTTTTTTTAATAAAAAAAGATTAAAAAAAACGTGGCAAGAAGGTTAACATACTTTTTACAGAAACTGTGAAAACTAATTTTTCCTATATTTCGTCAAAAGAGGATAAGAATGCTATTGCTCCAAGGGACCTACTCAATAATTTCGCTATTTCCAGAATGAAATCTGTTTGATCGAAACATATTATTCCTTGAAAATTAAAACGAGGAAAAAATTAGCTTTTATTATTTATCTAAGCTTATTCCATTTATTTAATGATAGCGGTATTAAGGTTAAGAATATGCGATGGAAGCCCCATTTACTATTATACTATAAATGCATTAAATCATGTAGCTTGAATAATTTATTTTAAGTGAATTATTTAATAATTTTAAGCAAATAAGGGTGTAAAAATAAACTCGATCAAAATACTCAGAAAGTATACCCTAAAATATATGTAGAATAAACTTTGGCATTGATATATAAAAAATACCTTTTCAAAACTTATTTTAATATCGAGTGAAATGATTTAATATGTTGTGTAACTAAATGGATAATCCCAAGAAACTGAATAGGAAATATAAAAACTTCATTGATTTAAAAAAATAATAGATGATAATAAAAGTAGACATATTTAGATAGTCCAATAATGAAAGTCGCAAGTTATTCAAGCCTGACAAGTCTTGAGAATGGGCGATTATATTTGAACACTCGAAGCATGTCGACTTTTACTTCCCTCTTCATATGTTTTGAAGCCAGTTGAGTTTTTATCGTCAATTATACTGTTTTACATTTGGGTCTTGATCATTATTTTGATAAGGATTTTACATTCGTTAAAGTAAACATATGCACTTTAATATTTTAACAGGATTCATGCGGTCTTTAAAAATGTAAGATCATCAATATTGTAAAATTTATATTTTACTTAAAAATTAAAATTTTGAGACTGGATATTTTGAGTTAATGAAATTAAATATATTATCTTTTAAGATTTTGGGCCCCATTTCAGTATCTTTAGGATCTTACTAGCTCTGTTTAAAAAGAGAGTATCAGATATATATAAGAAAACATAAATAATCATAGTAGCAGTATTTGGTGATAAATGTAGCTTATCGTAATTGAAGAATATGCTGTGCGACATTGTATGGTGAATTTGCGAACGTAAGTTTCAGAATGCATCGAAACTCGAGGATGCTATTTGCTAATCATCTTTATCCAAAGAAAACCATGCAACCTAAATATCTAGCAGAATGAAGCGATTTTATAAGCAACGAATCATACAATATGCAACATATTATTTCAATATCTTATTCTTAAACATAACATATTTCAATGTCTTTAAAATGCCACTAAACATTCAGCAATTCCTTGAGTTATAGAAAAAAGAAATATCGTAAATTACAAAAAACCTTGTGAATGTGCATTAGAATTACTTTACAATCTACATTTTATTTTTCAAGCACTTTTTTTTTCTTCAAATTTTCTTGCCTAGAAGACTCGATTAACCCTTTCGCGCCAACTGTCACAAATACGTGACAGCATAAAACAGTATCAACCAGGGTAAAAAGATAAAACTGGTAATCAAAGTAATTCTTTAGCAGTTTATTTGTGGGCGGGGTTATAATTGTTTGATTTATTTTATTCATCATTACTTAGTTCGAAATAAAATTATTTAGTTATACTGTATACTTTGAACTAACATTGATTATATATATGATTAAACAAACAATAATTAAATTCAAGGCAAAGTAAGTCTGTGAAATTAGCAACGCCTGCATTTAAGCTAGCTTAAATGATAGCTACCGTTTTTTATTTATTTACATCCTGATTTTGTACGAATGCTTTAATGAATCACCCGTCCCCAAGGGGTTAAAGCTGTAAAAATGATCATCCCTAAAATTTTGTATATAGCTGTAATAAGTTATGTTAATTTGATTTTAGTATGAAATCCTCGAATAAATTTAGCAAAAACAGCATAATCTAAACAATATCAGATAAAAAGTTCATGCATTTAAATTCTAAAAACTTAGAAAATTATAAATAATTTGTAAATCAATTCAAATTTTCTTTTCAAAGGACATTAAAATAATTTTTTTTTTTTTTGCTTTTTAGACAGAAATCAGCTTAAAAATTGTCTATTGCCTAGAAACTTCTAGATATTTTCTATTAACAATGAATTAAACCTTTCTGATCAATCACAAAACATTAAAAAATTTTTTACAGTCATAGCATGCTTGCCTAGCAACCTAGTAAAATTAAGCATTCCTCTTTTGAATTAGTCAATGGGTTATCTTAAAATATTCATTTGCACAGGTGACTTTTTTTTGGCGGTTTTCTGGACTATCGCCAAATATATAAACCTTTTATTGCGACCCAATTTATGATCGAATTTTTTAAAACTTTTGGCTCCCCCCCCCCCTAATTCAAGTCTCTAGATTCCAAATATGTAAAAAAAATTATATGTTTATTCAGAGAAAGTACGTTTTTGTGTCTGATTTCGTATATTAATTAATAGTTAGCACTAATTAATTAACATATTTGAGGTCACCCCCAGGAACCATTAAGATTGACACTTAGTTCGTTCAAATCCGATCATTAGAACGAAAGTTATTCAGGTTATTCGTTATTTATTCGAAAGTTATTCGTTTTTTTTTTTTTTTTTTTTTTTGCAGGCTGTACCTATTTTATGATCATATAAATAATTTAATACCAGATTTCATGTCCTTCAAGTGTTAACATTTAACAATAAAAATTCCCGATAAAATTATTCGGATTGTTTTATTACAGTAGGACTCATATTTAAGGAGAAGATCTAAGAAGAGAGAAATACTTGATTCTGGCTTCTTAGGCTAAATTTGACCCATTCGTCTTTCGAATGTTAAATAGCATTTTGTAAATATATGGCAAGCTGATATGGTGAAACCTTTTAAAAAACCCTTGTTATTCAGGTTTTTTTTTTTTTGTGAACACAACTGTAAGATATTTTCATTAAAGTAACAAATATATAGCTGTAGTAGAAAAAAAATGTTGTTGCAGTAGTAGTACTTTATTTATAACGCATTAGAGCTACACAGCTTTTGCTAAGGTCTGCTGAGAAGCAGATTATGGTTTGAAAACCATCGCAATTCCCATCTTCTCCAGAGGGGATGGCTTCCCCACTTTGGTAGCCTTATGACCTGCACGTAAAGTCATAAATGTTGTTGATGGTTTAACTGTATACCTACGATGACATTATTTTACGGTTTGAGCAATGATTTTTTAGATTTTTTTCCTTTTTATTAATTACATTAGAATATTTTAATTTCTCTTTTTATTGAAGGGATTTTCTCCACACATTTCACCTTTTGCTAGAGTGAGAGACATTGGAGATTTGCTAAATAGAGCTGGTTATACTATGCTTACAATAGTAGGTAGCTCTTTCAATGTCATTATTAACTTCGTTTATTGCATTCAAATTTGGTTATTAACTATTACATTTTTTTTTCTTTTTTAACGGATACTGATGAAATAGTTGTGAATTATCCTAGTATGTTTGAATTGCTGGATGATTTAAGAGGTGTGTATAATAAATTATGTAACATTTGATTTTTACTATGCTAATTACTCTGTGTCAAATGTATTTATTAATAATTGTAAAAGTTTTTAAGAACAATACACAGATTTTGATTTCTTGTCCTAATCTGTTTGTAATTTATATGAAAAATTGTGTGATATTTTAGGGCTATTTGTATTAGGTTATTAGGGCTATATATCCTTTAACTTACTAAAAAAAAATTTAACCAAAAGCTTGCAATTGTGTGATAATGTAATATTGTCATATTTAGCTGATGATGCCTAATTAATATTATATAAGCAATAGTTTTAAGGCATAATGATTTTCATATTGTCAAATATAAATTGGTAGGAAACCAATTTCTTTTTTATGTTTCGAAATGATTGTTTTTAAAAATGATTTACATATTGTAATTCGTGTTATAATTTTCTCACAATTTTTCATTTCTAGCAAATTTTTTGTAAATCTTTCTATTGTTTATCAGTTGCTTTGCAACTTATAATTACTATTAGTATTTCTATTATTTTCGTTCTTTATTAATTGTGTGTTTTGGAATGGTTGATTTTATTCTATTATTAATTGATATAAATATATATATAACATAATTTAAGCAAAATACTTTATTTGTGTAGTTAATTTAAAATGAAATTTAATTTAAAAAAATTCATGTTAGGAATGGGTGAAACAAATGCTGCATGGAATCGTAAGGTAGGCATTAACCGTGATTCTTTATTGGCTGCAGGAGCAATTTATGCAGGTAAATCTTTATTTTAATTTATATTTTAATTAAATTACTATTTCATTTCAAATTTTATAACTTCACATAAGTTCCAAATAGAAATTCTGTAAATTTTTAATGCCAATAAAAATGAAAGTTAGTATTGAAATGAAGAGACAAGTGCTGAAACATTAAAATACCTCCTATTAAAAATTGATTCAATTGAAGGAGTTTATAAGATATTAATTAACTTTCACTCTTGTCACAATAACAGGGTGAAATTTCACACTTTATTTTTTGTGAGGGCAATATTTCCAGACTGGAGTATTTAAAAGTAATGTGCCAAAAAAGATTAAAATAATCTATTTCTTATGCCCAGAATCATTTTTATTTCTCAATCTATACACCAGATGGCAGTAACTAGAAAGAATTTATTTCAGACTATGATTAATTATTTATTATTCCAAGCTAAAAATTTACCCAAAAATTAAAAATGAATACATAAATGGTATAAATGGTTGCACTTAGCTTCTTATAATTTTCTTTAATAAAAATATAGGCATTATTATGACCCTTTTCCTCAAAATTATGAGACCATTAAGGGGTTAATTCAGCAAAGATAAAAAGATTGGCAAAAGAATAGTAAGTTTTACTGTGTAGTTCACATATTAAAAAGTTGCAATAGAAAACAATATTTCTTGGTAAAATGTGTATTTTATAAATTTTTATGCAAAATGAATTTAAAAAACATATTTAAAAAGAATATTGGTATCCTAGAAATGTATGGTAATGCTGACCACACTGTCCCTGCAACCTTTCAAGTTATCTACCTCATTGGGTGGAAGCCACATGAATCGCAAGTAAGTGCTTTTAGTACTAATTTTTTGCTAACTTTTATACTGTCAACTTTTTTATATTAAAGAAATGCATTCTTTAAAAATACACCCATTCTCAAGAAATCATATCTAATTTATTTGTTGATGCATTTTCATGTTTATTAAAAGTACTCAAAGTCAAGATTTTTTTGTTTTGTAGTATTCATAACATAGTGATATATATATATATATATATATATATATATATATATATATATATATATATATATATATATATATATATATATATATATATATATATATATATATATATATATATATTTGGTTTTTGAAGAATTTGCAATAGTTAAAGTTTAAAAAAAATATATAGTATACAAAGTATATAGTATGCAAAAATATTTTACAGTTATGAATATTTTACTGCCATAAGTCAAAATAAGATAAATAAAATATGAATTATACTGCCAGGGGGATAATAATTTTAGGTACTCTTATGTGGACCTCCAGATTTAACAAAGCAAAAGAATATAGATATTCCAAATGCTAAATTGCCCCTAAAGTAGAAACAAACATGCATATTGTTATATTATGGTCAATTTAAATGCACTAACAAATAGATTTAATAGTTATTCAGAAAAAAATTATTTTAAAAAATATGAACTTTTATCTAAGTATAATGAAATAACTTTTTTAATTAAGCAAACTGCACAAAATACACACTGTATGTTTTTGACTATATTATTTTTATATATTGAGTAAATATAAATTTAAAAGCTTCATACAAGTCACAGAACTACTAAGTCAAAAAAAAAATTTCCCCTGCAGAATAACTAAATTATATAATATTTAAAATTATTTATGTTTTTAAACTAGTGGATTTGACGAAATTTGTCAAAAACTACTTCTGTTTATGTGGAATTCTACACAAATAACTTACCTGTTCTGCATCGATTAGAATTCCCAGAAGGTTTTGATGTCCTTGAATGCTTTAGTGAAGGAAGAATTATAAATTTCCTTCTAGCGTGTTTTTAGAAGCCGAGGTTCATATATGTGTACTGAGAAAATGAAGAGGTTAACTTAACAATATATTTCTTTAAAATATTTTAGGTAAGGCTTTATGGTGTAATCCTTTCAAAATTAAAATAGTAAAATAGCATAAATTGTGCATATTTCTGATATTAATACTTTAAAATTTTTTAACAACTGGTATGTTGTCAATCAGTTTTACCATACACTTAACGGTATACAGGTTATTAAAAATATAAATGGTTACCAAGCATACAGGTTGTTCCAAAATTAAACTGAAAAATATGATGAGGTGATAAAAGGCATTAAATGGATAAAAACTTATATCTAGAACATGGGGTCACAAGCCATGTTGAGAAAGTGAAATTTGTAAAAAAAAAAAAAAAAAAAAAAAATTAAAAAAAAAACATGTACGCTCTAAAGCTTAAATTAAATACTTTTATGTTTTCCCTTTTTTTTTGTTGCATGGCAGCACCCTAACTCACTACTTTATGCAATGTATGTGGTCACACAGGAAGATTTCATTGGGTGGATTGTCAGAAAACATCAAAAGCACACTTAGCACCTTATAGTGAGACCAAGAATAATTTTACCTCATTTTAAAATATGCATGAATACCATAGAACATGACGTCAATGGGTACTACTTCTAAGAAGTCAAATAAATCTTTTTGTAGTTGGCAAATTAATGACCTCTTTTGTAGTTATTTTCTAGCATGGTGTCAAAATCTCCATAGTTTTTTAACCCCCTCAACCTGATTTGCAACGCCATGTTCTATGGTATCATTTCATCCTCTTAATGATGCCTTTAACACACCTTTGAGTTCGTTTAATTGTGGAACATCTTCTTTAGGTATACATAGAACCTGTCTAATTAAGCTGTTAATAATAATTTATTTCTTATACATAGGCTAAACCAGCTAAAAGAGGATCTGGTCAGATTTCAATGAAGACTATTTCTAATCTGAATAAAGATGATAGATAAATGCTTATGTTATTTTTAGAGACATTGAATTGTATTTAATTGCATTTTTTTTATATAAAAAAAAAAATAAAAAGTTTTGTTTAGATTATAATTC
Source organism: Parasteatoda tepidariorum (assembly GCF_982258835.1). Classification (NCBI taxonomy): domain Eukaryota; kingdom Metazoa; phylum Arthropoda; class Arachnida; order Araneae; family Theridiidae; genus Parasteatoda; species Parasteatoda tepidariorum. The sequence continues at coordinate 56,634,220 of NC_141759.1, forward strand.
AGAAAAAACTAATCACTCAAATAACAAACAAAGGTAATAGAACAAGTTTTATATTTAAAATCTACAAGCAGTAACATTTTTAATTTTTATTCTAAAGCACCACATTGTTTCAAAATTTCTTCTTTTTCTTTGAAATAGTTTCTAAACCAGTCGATATTTTCAATCTTTCTTTCAACTGATATATAAGGATTTGTAGATAATCCTACAGCAACAAGTTCTATGAAGTGACGTATGGGGCCTCTGGTGGGAAAGCCATGAAGATGTTGGTCTAAAAATACATGTTCATGGAAACCAACATTTTCTTCTTCGCCCATTTCTGAAAAATAATAATATTAGGTTATAGTTTGACTATTTATTAACCATTATTGTTTAACCCTTTCGTGACGAGTTTTTTTTTACAACAGAACAATTTTGGTAATACAGTGGAAAGTCGCGTATCCGGAATCGGCGGGACTTTCCGAAGTCCGGATAATCAATTTTTCCGTATAATAGACCCCCAAGGTAAACAGAGATTAAAATGATCTGAATCTAAGAAGCAGAAATTAAATAACATTATTTTTCGGGCAATAATGCTTTAGTATTAGAATGATATCTAATCAATCAAAAACAAAATATTTAAAAAAAATAATTATTGCTATTATAAAAAGAAATATAGGAAACTAAAAAAATTTACAGTTGTGAAAATATTAATTGCTCTCTCCGCCATTTTGAACTAGAACGTTTCAAGCAAGAAGGGGAAATTCCCGTCATTCATTCATTAAGGTGGGTAGGTGAAGAAGCAAAATTCATTTCCTTCTTACTTGCCATTCAAGTTGAAGGGGGGGAAGTGACAAGTTCTTATTTTCTCTCCTGTCATTGGCTATCAATCAAGCATAAAGGCGTGGCATGCTGATTGGGTTCTCTTTATTTTTTCTTGTGTGACTAAAGGGGATTCCCCCTCCACTTTAACGTTTGCTGTGTTTACCCTTTTTCACAGTACTTCTTTCCCTAACACTTTATCAAAAAGGTTCCAGGAAATGCCTCTTTTACTAGCCAGCTGCACAGGAAAGAAGGGGGGAGGGGACTCAATTGTGCTCTTTTGAAAACAAATCTCCCCCCCCCTTTCCTGCATTCCAGAGGATCTGCATTCCAGTAGATCTTCTGTTCTCTTTTCTGTTGATTTATGGGTTTAATGCCTAGATCACTAGAAGCTAAGAAAGGAAAAAACCTGTCAAAATACTTTTTTTTTTTTTTTTTTTTTTTAAGAGAGTGGGGAAGATGAAGAAATGTTTGTTTATTTTGATTGTTAAAAAGTGTCCGGGAAATTGACCCTTCCGGAAAAGGGACGTCCGGATATGGGACGTTACACTGTATAAAATATGAGTAGGGCAGCATTATGTACGGTAGCGCCATCTATGTTCTGTAAATGAAAATACCTTCAACAATATTGGCAGGACTTGTGGGAAAGTCTCCCATTAGACAGGGAAGCGGTTCTGTCCCAAAAGATTTTTTTTGAAATTTGCTTGGGACTTACGTGTCCCATTAGGTGCAAAAGGGTTAACCCAAAAAGTAATACCCTATAAAATGAGCACATTTTTTTAAAAATCTATTTGTTATAGTCCCAGAGGTGCTAGCTATTACAATTTCATAATCAAGATTACAGTCTTATGTTTAAGTAATAAAAATTGTGTTTTTTGAAAATTTCTGTAATAAAAATACTTTTTTCTCCTTAACTACAAAGAGAGAGTGTTTGCAAACTAATTTGTGATAATTTTTACTTTTTAAACAATTCTAAAATTAAAAGAATCTCATAATTAACCTTTCACAAGCTGTTCAGAAGCCTAATCTTCTCTCCTTGTAGAAGAGCAGAAGAACAATAACTCAAATATTTTTAGTGGCTCCAATGCAGAATGATAAAAAAGCAATAGAGACAGTTCTAATATAACCAAAATTTAATTTCATAATAAAGAATAAAATTTCAACATTATATAATTTTATCAATACCATAAACCTATAAAGAACTAAGCAAATACACCTTAAAATTCCACTAATTTGAATTTCGTAATTGCTGACTGAATATATTCTATGTTATTGTACTGCTAATAACTGATAGTTTAGAAAGATGGCATCTCTGTAGTTCCAAAAAGCACAAGAAAATACATTTTGTTACAGTCAATAAATGCCTTAGTTATTCTTTAATCAGGGGTCTGTCTAGACCATGGGTCGCCAAACTTTTTTGATCATCGACCCCTATATAATTTTTCGAAATCTCCATCGACCCCCATAAAAGTAATTTTCGGTCAATTAAAATAACACTCTATTTTATGAGCTTAAACATTTATTAAAGTAATAGTACATTGTGTAACAATAGTTTTATGAAAAATATATTAATGTTGAAATTTAAATACCTTAATATTTATTAAATAATAAGTAATTATAAATTAGTAGAAATGATAAGTAAAGTAACTACAGATTTATTGCTTCTTAATCAATGAGATGGGTGTGCCTGGTGTTTTTTTCAAGGTTCGCTATATTGGGTTCAAAATTTATCAATTTTAATCTTAAATCCCCTCGAAACTCCACATTTAATTTATTTCTGTACTTAGTTAAGATTGAATTTACGTGACTGAATCCGGTTTCAACCATATAGGAACTTGGAAATGCTAGCATAAATGGCTGAGCTATTTCATAAAGTTTTACATATTTTTGCATTATATTTGTATTTGTCCAAAATTTGCTTATTGTTAAATTTTTAAAAAGCGTCTTTGCTTCATGATCCGATAATAATTCAGCAAGCTCATCTTGCAGTTTTGTCGCGGGCTGTACTAATCCATAATATTAATGCTTACCATCTATTTTACATGTATTGATAATTAAAATTGATATCTAAACTAGACGAATGGTTTTATCGAAACAATAACTAATTATTCAAAACTATAAAAGTTTTAATAACGACACTGCAAGTATTTCACAGTTTGCAAAGATAGCTGAAACTGCGTTGTGACGTCAATGCTCGTCACACGTGACATTTGGACAATCGCACATACGTATATGACTTATAAACCAGAAGTGCAGAGTTCGTGCCACTGCGAGCTGGTACGTAAATACTTGTTTCATCTGAATAAGTGCATGTTTATTAATTTATGTTCTATAAAGAAACTGATATCAATTATAAAACTGAAGTCAATTATAAAAAAAATCACGAATTTTACATACTTAATTAGGTATGTGTGATTTGGGTATTAAGAACTGCTTTTTCTTCGACCCCCAATCGACACTTCCTATTCGGATCGACCCCCTGGCTCAGATCGACCCCTCTTTTGTTAAATAGACCCCTGGGGGTCTATATAGACCACTTTGGCGACCTCTGGTCTAGACATTTTGTAAAAGGTCCGCTTTGTAAAATTGTTAAAAAATTACTCGTAATTTGTGAATATAAAATAAACGTTAAGTCACATTCTTTCAACCAGGGTCCACTTTAGTGAATTTGTGCAATAGGGTCCGTTATTGCAAAAAAACTTTTTCAAGGAGTTTTTAAATTGTAAAGACATACAAGATTATGTTCAACACTGTAAATTTATAATTAAAAAAATTAAATTTTAAATTGTAAAAAATAAACAGCAATTGCTGCAACTAAATTAGAGATGCAACATACAAATATATGGTATTTAGCCTATACTGCTGAACGCAGAATATTCATTTCGGACGAATAAAAGAAGAAGAGTCTGCCAGAGACAAAACTTAGTTCATTTACATCTGTCTTTCTTTCCCCCTCCGCTTCCTGGAAACGATTTATTCGATTAACAAAACAATAGTGAAGATAAACAAATTTGTGAAGGGTCTAATTTAAAGATAAATTATTTTGTAAAGGGTCCGTTTTTAAGTTAAAATATTTGGTTAACGGACCCAAATTCCTTCTAAACAGACCCCTGCTTTAATGTAATAAAAACATTATTAATTTATTGTATTAATTCAAAGTACAGTAGCTTGCTCAAGTATTGAAAAAACCTAGACATTTCAAAGTTTAAATCTGTAGTAAACTGTTAAATATCCTCCTTGTAGTGAGTGATAAAAAATTGCACTGATTTTTCAGATGTAAAAAGAAATTTAAAAACGATATTTAGCATTATACAAGAATAAATAACCTATAATTATCTCTGGTAAATATTCTTCTTCTACAAAAAATACTCTGAAACTATTCATTGATTTTTTTTTATTCTACAATTTTTTCTCATTTTAATCATATTTGAATGCTTAAACTTTCACCAACAGTAGTAACAATAAGTACACAGCAGGAAAATTTTCATAAGTTATGTAGGTCATGAAGAAATAAAGCTTAGCACAGATCTTCACTTACCAGTTTCATTGTCAATAGGAAATTTCCAATGTTTCCCCTGTTCTGTCCACATGATCATTTCTTCAAAAGCATTTGCTGGGGCATATTCAGTCAAAAGTTTCAATTTTTTTCTCTCTAATCTTTCCCACACTGTTTCTGGAAGTTCTAAATGCAAACAAAAGTTCATAAATACTTTACAAAAAAAGAAAAAAAAACTGAACAGATATATAGCATTTAATTGGAATTTGATACATTAACATGCAATTAATGATTCTATATACAGAGATCTCCCTAAAAATAAAAAAGGCACTTCCCCCCCCCCCCAAATAAGGGTATTTTCAGTTTTAAAGGGCACCAATCTTGCTTTATTATGTGGCAAAACTACCACCATAAATATTAAATACCAATTCACTAGTATATAAGACATGTTAGCTTGATTCTTTAACGAGGTACCTTTTGATAGATGATGGTTGACATAGTCTAAAATTAAATTTCCCTCATTGGTGACCTGCAGACATGATATGAACTTGCCAACATTGATGGATAGTCCACATTAAACAGTTGATTTGCTTAAAAATATACAGCTCAAAGAAAAGAAAAAATAATCCGGTGAATAAATAAGGTTTTCCTGGTAATAAACAATATTGAAAAATAAATTGGCGAATAGCTTTAAAAAAAATGAAGGAAAAAAATATAATGAGCAAAATTGATATAAATAAATAAATAGCATGAATTAACTAGTGGTAATCGTTCATCGAATTCTGTCACAGAAAAAATTCTGGAAGGGGAGTAATGTGATGTAACTACCACTATAAATATTAAATACCAATTCACTAGTATATATTACGTTAACTCTATCTTGAGGTACCTTTTGATAAATGAAGGTTGAAATAGTCAATCCTTATCAAAATCCTTACAAGTATATCAGTTATATCTAGCTATGTTAGTGTCCTTCAAAACAGAATTAAAAATACTCAAATAAATGTACGAAATAATATTTTATATTATCTTAGCCTTAAATAATTTGCTGTAATTAGGATAATCTGGAATTCCTGGTTTTTGGTACTTCAATTTCTTTTATTAAAATAAAGAAAGAGCATTTTTTCGGAATAAACAGGAGATAATATTTTAACAAAAAGGGTAAGCAAGGGATTTTTATCTTTGTAAAAGGGCAGGCGGGGTGGGTCACTCTACTAAAAACGTTAAGAGAGAACGCTATTTGTATATATAAAATCTCAAGACACTCCTACAAAACGTACACCTCTCATTACACATATTTTTTAAATTTCCTATGATACAATTATGAATAAACCATTATATTCCCTCTCCTTAAAGCAAACACTCCTGTAGTCAGACACAGACAGTTATTTATGCCCCTAAATGTTGTTTTCAATCTCTTCAACCAATAACCACTTTTTCTAAATTTAAAAAAAAAAATAAAATAAAATAAATGAATAAAAATATTTCTACTTTAAATTTTTAAAAAAATGCATGTATGCATTCTAATTGTTTATTAACATAATATGTCTCACAGTTTTTAAATTGTAAAATAAAAACAATTTCAGTACCTTCTTTACTTTCACTTTCTGTAGAAAAAATATTCAGAGGAGGAGCTTGAAAAATATTTATTTCTGATTGGCTTCTAGACCTAAAATATAAGAAAAACGTACATTGGAATGAATAAAACCAAGTTTCAGCAAATTGTCTGAACTTAAGAGAGTGTCATAAATTTGGAGCAGTATTGTTTAATATTCTACAATTACACTTTTTAAGTCAGCTTTTTTTTTTATGGGACATATATTAGTTAAGTTTTAGATAAGATTCTATGCAATTGTACTTTTAAAAATAATGATGGTTGCTATATGAAACAAATATAAGAATCCAATGTAGAGCCAAATTGGTAAAAATCCAATTTACGTTGCATGAAATTAATTTTGTTTAAATTCTAATAAAAATTTATATATTTTATAAATAAATTTATTGACTGAATAACAAAATATGTAAAGTCCTCCTTCCAAAAAGAAAAAAAAAATAGCTATGGCTCTAGTGTTTGTTACACATAATGTTTTGTATTAATGTTTCTGACTTTTAGGGGGTTTTGTACATTAAGCTACCACTCTTTTTTTTTTTTTCTTTGGAAGAAAAAAAAATCCTAAGTATATCAGCCTTTTGTTGATAAGCATTTTGTTACACATAATTTACTTCATTAACTAATTATCATGCAATCCTAAAAATCACTAAGGAAAAGTGCTCTTTAGACACTATGTCACCTGTGCATAATTCTTTCAAAAATAAAAATGTTAAAACATTTTTGCCATTGCATTTTATCTTTTTTCCATAACACAATTGCTTCGATAGTTTTATTGCTGGGACAGAAGGCAAAATCAAATTGTTATGAATGTAAGTGATAGAATTTCATTTGAAGAATTTTATAATAAACAAAAGTAATGGATTGAGTAAAACATTCTTTCTTAAATGAAATTCACAACATCAACATGGTATTCAGAAAATGCATGCAAACTTCATGGTCTTTTTATGCAGTTTTCTATGTAATAGGATAAAAATACGTATTCATAGTGAATATACAACTCTAAGTGGTTTTAGTTATTGATTTTAATCACAATCAATCTTGCATCAATTAATAAATTGTGAATTTATATAATTACTTAATTTGTAGAAGTAATAATTGGAGTATTAAGCTTATTCTATAGCTGTGTAAAATCTCTGAATCTGCAATCTTTGCAGCATAAAAAATTCTAGATTTGTGAGGCACAAAACCCCATTTAAAGTCTTTAAAGGGGTTTAGCATTTTGATGAAATCTGAAGGGGATAAAAGAAATTTCGCCATAAAATTTTTAGAAACACATCCAGAGACTTTAATGACAGAGATTTAAAATAAAAAAATGTTTTTAAAATAATTTTTTTGTAAACATGATATATTATTTAAGTACAAGTGCATGTTAAAATTGCATAACACATGAATAAAAACCTATAACATATTTAAATCAAATAATTTTAGAAACATAATTACTTAGGTATCATTTTTCTTTCTCTTAATTTCACATCAGGAACTGATGATTTCTGAGTTTCCTTTTGGGGTTTTTCAATTTTCAAACCTTTCATCATGTTTCTGAAAATCAAATGATATATTGAAATTTTATTAGAAAAGTATTGAGTAAAACAATATTTTTAAAGTTTATTTAAGAAAAAATGTTATGGAAATATGATCAGTCTCAAAATTTTGCATAATTTTTTATACATATAAATGCTTTTCCTTCGAAGGTTATTCTTCAGGATGGTTTATAATACAGATCCACCAGCTGTATATATACATCAAAAATATACACCAGAAATGAATAAAAAAATTGAACATTAATCCTTACATGGTTAATTAAGTAAGAATTTAACGATTTGAGCACCAAAATCAGTTTTACCTGCATCAAAACCTTTTTGTTTTTCTTTTCTGGCATTTATCTTTCACTTTATCAGGCATAAAATTTTAAAACTAAAAAATGGGGACACAAAATAAAGAATTATTTTTAAAAAAATGCACACAAAAAACAAAAAAAAAACTTATTTATCTCAGGAAGATTTATCAACTAGTGGCAATTTTTGTTTGAATACTGCTTTATGGTAGAAGAAACATCGAATCGAAGTAATTTATGTAAATATAATATAGTGATAATAAAAAATTCTCTAATCCAGGGCATGAAATTTTAGTGCTAAAGAAACTAGCCAAACTAAAATTTCTGCCACTCACTATTTTATATTCGTGAAAAATATGAATCACTCCTATGCCACCGGTCCTGGGTTCAATCCTCGGGCAGAGCGAGGTTGACCCAGCCTTTCATCCCTTCAGTGGGTCGATAAATGAGTACCAAGCATGCTGGGGAACTAAACACTAGGGGTTCTGCGTTCGGCTGACCACCTGATGGGAACATCTGCTCCTGCACCCCAGAGCCCAAGGTCAAGAAAACTAAGATGGACACAGTAGGCCTTGGCCCTCTATGGGCTGCTGCGTCAATGAGTTTAGTTTAGAAAAATATGAATATTTACTGATAACAGAAGTAATACGGAAAATTTTTTAATGACATTTTTAATAAAATCATAAAAAAATAGAAACTTAATCAAAACATATTCATTGCATTAATTATAAGACCAAAATAACATCTTAAGATTTAAGAGCTTCCAAAAGCAATGGTTTTGTTGGTGAAAAGTGGGTGGCTCAGCATTTTTTTATGCTAAATAGATAGAAATACCCGCTTTACTTCAAAATACTTACACATGCTCTTGTTAATAGAACTAATTGGCATTGTTTGATTTTGAAACACTTCATTTAAGCATGATAGTCGAAGGGCACATAGAATTTAAAATTCCACATTTTAAAACATGAAACTTACTAGCCATCTTTAAATAATTAATTGTCAGCGGTGAGCTGGCGAGTGGAAATTTCAAGCCCTGCTGCAATTTTAGTCTTCCTTCATTTTATATTTTCATATCCCTTATTTATCTATATTTACTCATGCATCTTACATTGTACACATGAATCGGAATATATATTTTGTAACACTAATGGGCTTCCTTATAAAGGCGTTTAGTGATTTTATCAGGTTATTCTAATTTCTTTGTTTTCCAAGAATCCAAACAGTTGCTTAAGAAAAGAAAAAAATGCAGGTAAGATCTATTATATTAGTTTGCTTAGTGAGACTATCTTTTGTTTAATGAGAAATTTTATAATGTTATCAGGTCTTTCTAGTAAGAAAAAAACAAAACACTTTGAAATAACTTAATTTACTAAATTTTATGGAGAAAAGAAAGAGATAGTAATTTTTCCATTTGAAGCACATGTCTTTATTGCTTAACTGATACTCATTGCAAAAGATAAATGAAAAAGTAATTACTTTATGTTTAAACTTAAAAGGAACATGAATTAATAGAATAATTCAATCTATAAACATTCAGAATACAAAATGGGTAAGTACTTCTACTCCTAATGCCAAAACACTAATCAGTATCGTACACATGAAATTGAAAATTTCCAATTATATTCTGTTGTTTAAGATACTGTGCCATAAAAAATGTAACACCTTGAATAACTTTTGATCTAATGATTGTATTTTCACTTACTTAGACTCAATCTTCAATATTTAATCTTAATGGTAAGTCAGCCTAACATTAAATATACTAATTAATTGGAGCAGACAATATTTTAAATTACAAAATCAGACAAAAGAATGTACTTTCTCAAAATTAACATACTTTTTCCGTGGGATAAATATGGAATATAGCCGCAATCTTGGAAATATGGGCAATAGGAAAGTGGTTAAAAGTTTGGACTTCTTAAGGTTAATTATACTTTTTGTGTAACTCGCCATATCTAGAAAACTTTTTAAGCGAAACAAAGATTTTTTGTACACAATTATAAAATACGTTTATTTAAAGATAATTAGATGTGAAACATAATTTTTAACAGTAATTAATTTTTATTTAATAATAGTTGAAAAAATTTTGAATTGCAAGGATTGCAAATGTTTATATAATTTTAAAGAATGTATTTTCAAATCCCAAAATACAAAATTTGAATGCAATCAGTCAAATTAATAAAAATATTATTATTAGGGATAAAACATCATTAATAAAATTCTTCTATTTGTTTGCTTGAAATTTAAAGTTTATGATTTTTTTAGATTAATTTTTATACTGTTGATTGTTTTTATTACACACATTTACTATCATTAATTTACAATTGTAATAATTATATATTTATTTAATAAACTAGTTTCTATATTATGTATCAAAGTTAATAATGTGTAGCAAAAACATATAAAAACCATAAAATAAAAATCCAACATAAAATTTCTGACTATATATCCTCTTACTAAAATCATTTTAGCTACAGAAGGTAAGTTAAACGGTAAAATTACCGATCACAATAAGTGATAATATATGGTAATGGAATTGATTAGTAGCATACATCAGGAAATGAAACATATAAAAAAAAAGCATACAAAAGTGTTTGTTAGAAGTCCACCTATTTTGTAATACAATAACAAAGTTAATTTTTTATCAATTAAAAAAATGGGAAGAATAGGAGATATTGATAAAGATTAAACCACAAAGAATAAACTATTCAACATTTGAGCAAGCAAAATCTACAAATTAAATGGTGATGACATAACATATTTATGTTTTTTATTACCAATCACTATTAATAAATAATAAAAATCACGATTTTGTTTAAACATACTTCAGAGAATGAATTTTATACTATATAACTAGAAACAAAAACTTAATTAATATTTTACTTTACTTTTTATACTAGCTTATTCAAGTTTAATTCAGAATTATAGAACACTTACTCCATTGATATTTTAGCTTGCTTGCTATCTTTCCTTTCAACCGAAAGTTTTAGAAGTCTATGAGTCAGTTTGGATTTTATTGGAGATGGAACTGTTGATGCAACATCTTCTACAGAAGACATAAGCTCCTCTTGAATTTTTTCACTGATTCTAATAAACAAATTACAAAACAAACATCTAAATTAAGTAAAAAAGGAAATACAGTCTTAGATTTAAACAAATGTCATAAAAAATTCAATCAAACTTAACAAGTGTCCTTAATTATCTTTTTTTTTTTTTACTTCAATCAAACTTAATGAATGTAATGTATTTATTTTTTTAAAATTATTATTTTTTTATTTGTAGAAGTAGCAGCATACATTTGCTTTTCAAGCATAATTTGTGGCAAAAAAAAAAGCGTTGTTTTCCCTGTAAGTTTAAGCTTTAAAGAAATAAATGAGACAATCAAAAAATGAAAAAAAATTGGATAAATATGACAACCAAAGTTGACGTCTTCAGGGGGGTACCAGCTCCGGAAGTCATAAAAGCAAAATCTTTTCTATTGAGAAAGCAAGACTCCAAAGAACTCTCTGTACCCCAAAGTTCGAGAAAAGAATAGAATACATAACATACAATATAAAATACAGAAGAATAAAAACAAGACAAATACGCAATAGAATGGTACGAACGAAAGCTTACTTGAAATAAAAATCCAATAACTAGATAACTGACTGCAAGACACAACTAAAATAAAATAAACATAAAAACAACACCCACTAACCTGCACAGTTTAAAGAAAAAAGGATTCAAGGATTTTAAATGCCATTTATTTAATATAGAAATTTTATATACCAATCAGTTTCCTTTTTTACTGATGTTTTATTAAAATAAGAGTAGATATAAAATATTTAAAAACAACTATTATTTGGAATATGTAAATTGGATTATGAGGAAATTTTGAGCACAACATTGCTCATTTTAATAAGGGTTAGGACACAATATTTATTAATTTAAAAAGGCAATGTGATACTTAATATTATACTTACCATTGTTGTTTATTTGTTTTTGAAAAAGTTACTATTCCTGACTATATGTTTTTCTTTTCCAATTTTATTATACATACATGTTTTGTTCAATTTAAATGTAAGTTAAATTTCGATTAATAAACTATATCACACTAGATTAAAAATTTCATATTGGCAATTTGAATTGATACGAAAAATAGGGAAAAAAACCTAAGTAATGACTAATACAATAAAATACCTTTATGTGATATCCCCAAAAAATTGAAACACATAAAGGATTCATGTAGGATTATCTTTATGCAGGAGTACAAAATAAAGAGCAATGTGTTAACCATACATTAAAGATAGACTAATTTAAGAAGAGAAAATAACAAATACTATCATCAGTAGTGTATCTTTACACTTGATAATAGTATTTTATATTTAGTATTGAAAAGCTGCCTGGCTTTTAAACTTATTTAATGAAAACCTACATAAAAATAAAAATGACAAATACAATCATCAGTATTATGTCGCACCATTGATAATAGTGCTTAATTTGTAGTATCAAATAGCTCTCAAGCTTATAGAATTATTTACTAAAAAGACACAACATTTTTAAAATGACAAGTGAATAATAAGTGGTGCATTTCATTTATAGTATCAAAATGTTATGTTTCTTTTAATAAATTTTTATTTGTGATTTATGCATTTTTTACATCATTAAAATACTTAGTTGTATATGAAAATACTAACACATTAAACTGAAAATGAAGAATATTTAAATTATAATAATATTTATAATTTTGTAAAGAAATAATGCTAGAAAAGTTAATTTCACAATATAAGCTATGCAATTAAGTATGTGTATTTTGAGGAAAATACAACAGCTTCAATCAAGTTTAAAAGAAAAAAAATTTAGATATTTACCCCACATTATCAGAGACTTTTTTATCTGATTGAGAATCTTCTGAAATTAAATTAAGCGAACTTAGTTTCTGTTTCAGTTCACTTTGTGTTTCTAATGCATCTTCTCCAAACTTTTCAGCTACAGCCTTAACTGCCTGAATTATTTTTTCATCTGGTGACCTTAAAGGAAAAATAATTTTTAAAAAAACCTATACAGGATTAATAATTAAAAAGAAATAAAAAAAAAGTTTAATACTTTCTCTCTTTTAAGATATCAGAAAAACGTTCTTGTTTACTTATCCGCTTTAATGGTTTTGATAGGACTAGATCTGGTTTGATCTTCGATTGATCTGGTGATACCTGTAAGAATATTTAATTTATAAAGAGTAAACCTTAACTAATTTTTTTTTATATAGAGACTGTCCTCAAACCCAACAATAAAACAGCATATAAACAACCAAACTTTGTAAACACAGAATTATAAAATTGTTAATAACTGAAGATATTCTATAGTGTAATTGAGATATTTTAAAAGAATTTACGGAAACAAATAGCATGGTCACAATCAGCCACAAACACATTATGATGCACATTAAGCAGCTAAGACAATGAGGTGCAGAATTAAAGTTATTACTTTTTAATGTTTTTAATCAATGTTCAATTAGTAGACAGGTTTAATTAGCATAATAAAATTTTACTTTTAAATTATAATTACCAGGTTTTGAGTTAAGAAAAAAACTATCCCCTTGCTAATTGAATTTAAGATTTAAAGAAATAGCTCTAATTTTTAAACTAGAACTTTGAATACCTTTTATAAATAAAATAAGCATTTTCAGAAGAATCAGATTAATTATGTACAATAAGCAAAAAAGAAAGAAAAAACACCCTTTATAAATTTTGATCTAATGATCAGATTTTCACATACTAAGATTCAAACTTAATGGTTCGAGGGGGTGACCTCAAATATGCCAATTAACTAGTGTAGATGATATTTAAAAAACGAAATCAGATATTAACTTTGATTTTTCTCAATAAACACTCATTTTTTTAAAAGCTTGGATTTCTGACCCACAAAATATAGAGAGTAGCCATAATCAATGTGGAAAATATGGTCAAGAGAGCGATTGAAAATTTGGACCCTTTAATGTTAATTTTACTTTTTGCATGCAATTATAAAATTTGTTTATATAAAGATAATTCCATGCAAAAAATAATTTTTAGTAATTATTCACTATTCTTCATTATTTCATTAAATAGTATTTGAAAAAAATGTTGAATGGTTAAAAAAAAATAAAGAATGTAATATTATATGATATGGCAAAATACAAAATTTGAATTAAATCAATAAAATAGTTCCAGAAAAATCAAATTTTAGAAATCAGATATTGAAAATTCCATCTCTCAGGAACTATTTGGCTGATTTGATTCAAATTTTGTATTTTGTCACATGAAATTACATTCTTTAGAATAATATCAAAATTTGTATACCTCACAAATTAAAATTTTTTACTACCTATAAATAAAATAATAAATAGTTATGAAAAACTTTTTTTTGCATGGAATTATCTTTAAATAAATTATTTTTATAGCTGAGTGCAAATTTTTTTTAATTCACTTAAAAAGTTCTCGAGATATGCCAAAATACACAAAGGACAAAATTAATATGAAGAGATCCAAACTTTCAACCATTTTCCTGACCAAACTGTCTGGACCATATTTTTCAGATTATGACTAACCCTTATATATTATATATCTGGAATCCAAATCCATTAAAAACAAGGAGTGTATATTCAAAGAAAATGCACTTTTTTTTTGTCTGATTTCTTAACTTAAAATATTGTCCTGGTTAAGTAATTAGCATACTTGAGGTCCCCTCCTTGAATTCTTTTTAGTTTGAGTCCTAGTACGTGAAAATCTGATCATTAAATCAAAAATTATTCAGAGTTTTTTCTTTTTTTGCACTATTCTATGAGAGAATTATAAAACTTTGTGGAATGGAATGAGAATTATAAACTCCATTTTAATTTTATCAGTTGTTAAGAAGAAAAAAATGTTTCTCTTTGTTTTCAGAACTTGAATTAAAGATTTAAGGAAACTACACAAATTTTGGAACAAGGAGTTTTTATACCATTTAAAAATAAAATATACATTTCAGTTAGTAGATCGGATAAACTATACATGCCCTCATGAAAATATGTTTGGATAAAAAATTTATTTATTTGTACCAGGCTATGACATAGGCTAATATGCTTGACTGACTCATAGATGCATAAAGAATGAAAATTTTGCTAGTTCAAAATTAAAAACAATTCAAGTTTCAGAAAACAATTTTAAATTTAACTTTATATTAAAAAAGAAAGAATAGAGTCTCAAGCATTATTTAAAACAAACTATTATTATAATTCATTTTTAACTATATTTAAAAATACAAACCTTTAATTCAGATAACAGGGAAAAGAGCTTTTTCTTTGCTGCTTCCTTTTTCTCATCTTCATTATTCTTTTCTTTACTGATGCATTTAAAAAAAAAAAGCAATGAAGAATTACATGGAAGCTTATTTATTAAGGTCCAAATTAACACTTTAGAATAAAAATTTAATTTTTTTTATACATTGAAATGCTTTTAATAGGACTTTGCAATCAAAGTTAAATTCTTCATGTTTTATGTATTTTTAAAACTTTTAACTCCAAGACATACATAATATAAACTATGTAATTCTTACTTTAAAAAAATAATAAAATGACAATCTTTTTAAGGGTTTTATTTAAACATTTCCAGCTATTAATTTGACAGTTTGATTAATTAAAAGATTTCGGAACAAGCCCTTTGTATTTACAAAAATTTTATAGCAGTTATAATAGGCGTTGAAATGGTTTTCCAAAAACAAAACCTTTTGGAATATTTACAAGATGTAAAGTATTTTATGTAAAATATTAAAGTGTAAAGTAAAGTTTAAAGCAAAGCAAAATGTAAAGTTATACAGTCAAACCCCGCTATAGTGAACCTTCAAGGGACCAAAATTTCGGTTTACTATAACCAGGTTCACTATATCCGTTACGCAGGCAATTTAACTAATGGTTCCCGAACTCCTCCCTTTCATAACACACTATATAAATAAATGACAGAAAAATATTATGTAGTAGCAAAAAAATTTACTATTTTTCATTACTCTTCGTCTTGCGTACAAATAAAAAATTAGTAATCTTTAACTAATGAGCAATTCTCAACATCAGATATGGAAACACTTCCCGACTCTCAGATAATTTTTCCCGAATTTCTGTTATTCAGGTTTTTAAACCTGTCTAACCTGCCATTCGAGCACATAAAAGTAGTCTCATAAAATCGTGTAGCAAATTCATCAACATTTGTCCAGATACTGGAAGATTGCGGCTTCTTCGATTGATGAACCACTTCAGTAATGCTTCTTCAACATCCTTGTGTTCTGCTTTTCTCAACTTTTTTCTGCCATCTAAATTTTTTTCATGAGCAGAAATTATTAATTGCCTATTCTTCCATATGTTGCAAACTGCAGATTTTCTGATTATGCCCATTTTATCATCAATAAGAGAACATTTTACATTTACTGCTCGCCATAGTTAAATTTGAGACACTTGTTTGCAGGATTTTTTTAGCTGAACTGAGAGCAAAAAGGAGTTGAAATGAGGAACTTATCAACACATATTATTGTCTAACCCTTTGATCAATAATGAATAATTACTCATTCCCTCTGACGGAAAACACATATTGATCCCACTGACACCTTACAGGTGCATCATCTGCCTGGGTTGGAAATATCTGCTTGGTTTGTTTAGGGATGGGAAAATGAGATAAAAGAAGCAAATAAGAAAAAATTCTTATTGCTACATTGCCCTCTGTAGATAGTTTTAAAAATCGGCTAAATGTATTTATTTTGAAGTAGAAAAATCAAAATTATTACAAAAACAATGAAAAAAAATCAGTTGAAGACAGAAAAAAGTTCTTTATATCCAACTTCCTCACTTTTTTGGTTCACTATATCCACAAAAAATAACATTATATGTGTATAACAAGGCACGGGACTGAACATTTCGTTCACTATAGCTGGGTTTGACTGTATAAATAAATAAATATTTGTTGAAAACAAAGAGAGAAAGAAATATTTGTTCAATTCAAAGAAAGAACAGAAATTTACAGATAAGATAAAGAACAGAATAAATTTAAACAGATAATTTAAAGAACAGAAAATATAATTCAAAGAGAAAAATAAATATTTATATAATCCAAAGAGAGAAAGAAATATTTATTTAATCCAAAGAATAAAAGATATATACGTGCAATCCAATCCAAGAACTTCGCTTTTTCACCCCAATCTAAGTTTAATTCCTCATGTTAATACATTTTTAAAACTTCTGATTCCAAGATACACATATTATAAACTATAAAATTATTTTTATGTAAAAAAAAAAGTGAATAAGTTGCAAACAATCATTTTATAGAAACATATTTAGTAACTAAATTGGCAGACACCTAAAGAATCCACAAATTTTATTTGGAATCAACCCTTCCTATTTTATGAAATCTTAAATTGTAAAATTAATTCCATTTTACACTTCAATTTTAATAATACAATGTCATAATATTTTGAAAGAATAAGACATTCGTAAATAAATTATGTTTACAAAAGTACTGTTGGAATGAATAATATAAAATGCTTCATAATTGAACAATTCTTTCAGTGAAATTCAATTTAGCAATTTAACATTTTGTCAACTTTAATTCTAAATTTAATATTTATTGACTTCATTTTCAAAAATAGTTCCTTATAAACTCGTTGAATGGCTATGGTTTTCAATGCCAACCACATATTTTGTGGTAATAATGTAAAAATTCATTTAAATAAATTGTTCTAGACTAGACATTGTTCTAATTAAACTACAGCCAAACTAAAATAATTTTAACAATTCTGATGTTTTATTTTTAAAAATATTTCCTGACCCTCAAAGAGTTAACATTATGAGATATTTAAAAAGCAAAAATGAATCAAAATAGTATTAAACAAGATTAATAACAAAACATAAAAAATATTAATAAAATAATTTCAATATAAAATGAAAGGCTTATAACCTGCTATATAATTTTTCATCTGGTGATTTTTCTTCTTTTTCCTAAAAATAAGATAAAAAAAATTAAGCAATGATAATGAAATAAAAATGCTAATTGTCAAAAAATAAAACACAGGTAAGGAAAATAAAAAACTAGATTCCACTGTTCATTTAACAGAAGTATAGTCAAACATTAAGTTATACAAAGAATAATAGCAATTATCAAAAATAAATTCTCGACTAGAAAAAAATAATCAGTTTTCAATATAAGTCATTATATCAGATTTCAGCTTATAAAAAAATGCACCTTTAACACAGTTTTAATAATTTTCAATACCCCAATATGCAGGGTATCTGCGCACCTAGAAAGTGATGAATTTCAATCATTGACAAAATTTGTCATGAAATGTCATGATTTTTACTATTTTTTTAAAAAAAACCTTGGAAAGTCATAGATTTAGGTCTATAAAAAATCTAATTTTTAAAATGGAATTCTCTACCCCAATTTCGTCTTGTTCCAAATATCTGAATTCCTAACAAAATCACCACTCAGTCATATTTTATTTGAATATAAAATGATTTTATCATGTTCTTTAAAAATTATGGTATTCTTTCAAAAAATGAAAGAAAAAACATCATTTCTAGAGCGAATTATCTTTTAAACTTCTGTGATTTAAGAACTTTTATTATTTATTTTTCTTTCATTTTATCAATTTAAAATTTTAGTTGAAGCAAACCAGTCATTGGCAAATTTTTTTATTCGGAAATGAGAACAGAAAAATCAGGAATATTTCTTTCCTTTCTGATGAACAAGAAAAGTATCTTTAGAACATAATTCCACAGAAAAATTTTTTTTTGCTTTTGTATTTTTTTCAGCTATTTTATTGTTTCAACTCCTTCTTTACTTTGTTTTTTAAATTTAAAATCCATAAATATGAAGATGCAGAGTATAACAGTTTTGGTTATACCTATCATTTCAATGTATGTTATTATAATGCTTTTTTACATTTATTGTTGCGTTTTTATTGGAGAAAATAGTAACTTTGTTAAGTTATGAAAAATTCTTGGAATTAGTCATGAATTTAATGTAGCAGAAAAATCAATAAATGTAGCAGATACCCTGTATATATTATGAATAAGTAAGATTTTTTATTGATAAATATAATAAATTAATATAAATAAAACTTTTAAAATACAGTAAAACCTGTCTATAACGATACTGTAGGGACCTAAATAAAATATTGTTATAGGCAGGTTATCGTTATAGACAGGTTTGAAATTTAAAAGTATACGTTTGAAACTAATGATAAATTAAACTTCTTTTATAGGCTCCAAATGAAAATTTTACTTAGAATTATGAAACAGCACACAAGAAAAATTTACTTACAATTTTATGAATCAAAACAGAAATTATTTAGAAAAATAATCAGTTAGTATTGTTTGCTTATTTTTGGAAGCAATTGCCATTTCCATGCTCATAGATTTCAGTCCATCTAATGAATTCAAATGAACATCAGTTACATTTGATAATGTTGCAACAAAATCTTGCAAAGTGTTAATTAGCAATATGGCATTCTCGGGTGAAATTTGAGTCCTGTTTTGAGAACAGTCAGCTGCTTTTTCCTCATCACGTTGATCACCCGGGATAACTTCTGCAAAAATCTCTTCATGACTTGCACCACTGAAAACCAACACATCATTATCTAAATTTAAAAATTCATCTGCGTTAAATAGAAATGATGTATTAGATGATCTTTGGAAATCACTGACAATCGAATTTAAGCCTGCAACACATTTTTCTTCTTCATCAGTGATTTCAGTAAGCTCAGTTTCTGCGTTTCCGTTGCTTTTATCCTCAAAGAAAGAAGCTTTCTTCCAACAATTTTGGATGGTGGATTGTGTCAATGAATTCCACCCTCCGGAAATCCAATCACATGCATTTTTTACATCAACTACATAAGGATTTGGGAGTTTATTATACATATTATAAACAACGTTCTGAATTAATCTTGTTCGATAGTATCCTTTGAAACATTTTATTATTCCCAAATCTAATGGCTGTAGAATCGACGTGCAATTTGGGGGAAAATAGAACATTTTTATATTTTTCAAACTTGGAGGATTGTTGTGAGGAGTGCAGTTGTCAACTAAGAGAGCTATTTTCTTCTTCTTTCTTTTCATCTCCTTATCCACATCAAGCAGCCAGTTGTTAAATATTTCTTCTGTCATCCAGGCTCTTTTGTTTGCCTTGTACTCAACTGGTAAACTTTTCACATTCTTAAAACATCTAGGTTTAGCGCATTTGCCTATAACGAACGGCTTCAGTTTATCGGTTCCAGTACTGTTTGCACAAAGTAGAACAGTTAACCTCTGTTTTGATTTTTTACCGCTAGCATGAGCCTTATCTAGCATGAGCTGATAAAATAAGCCAGTTTCATCAGCATTTCTGACGAAGCTCTCTCCCTCCTACAATACCCCCCTTCACCCATTTCTACTGCTCTAATTTCCCCTAAAAGTGGCATTTTTTCTCAGAAACAACGAAAGAATATTACATAAAAAGGAGATGAAGAAAAAAAAATTTTTTGTTATCTCACATTTAAGCTCGATGGGGAGTCGTTTTCCAACAGTAGAAAAATCGGAATGGAACTATCAACTATCAAAAGAGGAAAAATTATCGTTGTAGACATGTTTAACTGAAAAGTGGTTATCGCTATAAACAGGTTAAAAATACATTGAGTAAATAGGAATTTCACCGGGACCACAAGGAAACATCGCTATAGACAGGTTTATCATTATAGACAGTATCGTTATACACAGGTTTCACTGTATTACCTTATCCTGTTTACTTTGATCTGAATCAATTTTTGTAGAATTTATATCACTTGTATCCTTCGAGCTGAAGTATCTAAAGAACAAAAGTATTTGTAGTCATTAAAAAATTAAAGATTGCATGAAGAAGATAAATAATTCAAAAAGCAATTAGATAAAAAGAATTAATATTTATTAAACGAAATACATTGTAACAACTTTAAATAGTTTTTAAACAAAAAACAATTGTAATGGCTATTGGATTGTTCTCCCAGTATCCAGATAAATTAAATTTCTTATGAAATCATGGGTGTTGCAGGAACCCAAATTTTGAGAGGGCTGAAATTAAATTACACAGTCAGAATATTTTTCTAAATTTCACAAATAAATAAAAAATTCTCAAATGTGCTAGACACAGGCAAAAAGATTAATTATTTTTTATTTCTTTTTTTGATTTTACCTTTAAGGAATATAAATTGATAATAATTCATGAAAATTTTCTTTATTTGTCTGAAATATTGAGGTGGATTTCTACAGATTTGAGAAGGACCTAAACTCACCAACCCACCCCCGTTAAAAAAGCTCATATTTAAAATCTAAGTTGAATTTTGTTAGTAAATAAGATGAATTTGGCTTAAAACATAACCTCTGTAAATTTTACGTGAAAGTTTTATTATTCAATATATATAGATATTTATATATAAATATATACAGCAAAAGTTAATTGTAATGACAATTAACAATAGCTGACAAAATAGTCTTCATTGTGAGTTCACTGTTATAAACAAATATTCATTAATGTTAATGACTAAATGCTGTGATTTAAATTGCCTATCTAACAGAGCTCAAAAAATTAACATCAGTCCAGGACCACATAATTTTGACAACCACAGGAATAAATATTAGTAGTCTCCCGTAACAGCAATCAATTAGTTTTCAGTTTAGTGTATTAGTCTATTATTGTCCCAAAATAGCATGTTTCATCAAAATTGTGAATATAACACATTTTCTTTCATTTAAATTCACTGAACTTTTTTTCAACAAAAAAAATACAATACCAATATTTAAGCACACCAGCAAAAATGTGTATTGATTAGTAACATCTTTTAGTCACTAGTTCATGGACCAGCAACTAAATTTTTTCAATCTATTATTTTTTTGCATACAAATTGTAAGAATAAAGAAGAAGAAAATTAAATGAAGTGCAATAGCCTTAAACGACATTGATAACACTGCAAATACTCAATAGTAAGCTGTGAAGAAAAGCGGAGACATTGTAAATAGCAACCCAAGGCTGTCGACTTTCTTCACTTCTTAGGAAAATTTTGTCTGGTGGTAGCTAAGTTTATGTTTTAATGTATAATTCTTTGTTTTTCAAATTAGATTTAAAGTTATTTTCCACACCACTACACATAAATGATTTAAAAATTTAGATAGAAAGCTACTTGCTTCTAACTCTTTTGCAAAGCTTTTAAAATGTTGGTGAAATTACCAAAAATTCTGAAAGTTTTAATTTTTAATTACCACTTGATAAAATATTATAAAAAAACTTAGCAGATGGCAGTTCTGGAAACTCTTGGAACATTAGCGATAGTCAAACACTATTTCATCACAAGTGTTCCTTTAAAAAAAAATTGTAGCAATAACGAAAGGCTAATTATGTTCAGCTTGTCATAAACACACAACTTTTGTATCTTTAATATTATATTTATCCTGGTGATTTGAGAGCTTGACGAAGTAGTATATTTCTTGTAATATGCTCTACTTGTTATACACTTTACTTTTACTGTGTTTGTATATTTATTAAAATTTTTCAACTCAAATTTGAAAATTCTACAAAATTAAAAAATTCTGCATTTGATTTTTTTATGAAACAAAGGAGTCTGAAAATTGTTTTTATTTTTTTAAGTTATGTCATATATTAAATTATTTAAGAGTTTTAATTTGAAAACAATGTTGCAGAAATTATTATCTTTTCAATTCACAAAATAAAACCTCTAAATAATATAATGGTAAAGCTTAGGCTCTAGAATTATTATTGACAACAGTAATACTTTTATAATTGTCATAACAGGTACCTACCTTATATAAGTATTAAATAACATAGGTACTTCCGGGAAATTTTTTTTTAGAGATTCCAGAACCAAAAAGTCATACAAGGAATGTTGTTATTTTTTATTATTATTACAGGCATCCTGTATTGACATTTTAACATACAAAAAAACAACAACATTAAATCATTTTATAATTAGCTTATTATCGAATTTTCTTGTAATGAAGTCTTGGTGATTGAATTTGTTTATAATTATAAAATAAATTTCAAATGAGACCACTTGCATTATTTTTTTGCTGAACAAAATAGAAAGAAAATACATTTTTTAGTTTACATAATATGAAACAAATGTTGTATGTGAAAGATATTAAATTTAGTAAGGATGTAAAGCTAATAAGTTTAATAAATACTTGAAGTAAGGAGATGCATATCCTCTTAAATAATTCTTTAGAATTCTATTATTTAAAACAGAGTATTTAGTAGGAAAAGTAGCCATTTAATACTATGTACTTAAGTTTACTAAGCCGGTAAAACAATTTTTCTTGGATTTTTCACAGTCATGTTATGTTTAGGCAGTGTCTATTACACCGACTATCGGTAAGATAGCCTCAGAGCTATCGCGCCGACGTTGACAACAGCGCCACTTTACAGAAACTAATTCATCGGTACAATAGCTATAAGTTATGCTTTTCTAACTGTGTATGTGAAATTGGTAATGGGTTGTCATTGTTTGATGGGTTGTCATTGTTTCACCAACAACAAAAAATTTAAAAATAAAAGAACATTATTTCTTTTTTCCTTAAAGCGTATAAAATTTTTCATAGAATTTTTAAAAACTAAATTATTTATTAACATTATATTGGATTTATTTAAATATATTAATTGTTTCTTTCGACTCATTTATATTTTAATTAATAATTTAAATAAAGTTTTTACTAAAGTACAAATAAAGGTGTCTTTTCCTACTTTTTTTTCTGGTGAAGTATATCTATTTTTTATTTATCATTTATTTCAAAGGGTACCAAAATTTTCGAAATTATTATTTTTCTTTTAATTTATAAATTTTTTGAGACAGTTTTAGGGGCGATAGCTATTACGGTTATTTAAATAAATTATATTAAACTTAATTGTCTGGTTGAAAAATATTTTTTAATAATAATATTTCATAATTATAATTTAAATTCAACTGTTTTTATAATAATAATTATACACTACATAAAGTGACAGAGGAATTAATGGTATACCATTAAAATATATGAAAATATGTTTTGCGATACAGCTTTTTATAATACATCTAGCATTTGAACATAATATATTAATATTAATAGTTATTTATTTTTGTAGAGAATTGTTGGGACTGCGAGAGAAAACATTTTGCCTTATAAATTATTAATGTTATTAACTTCATATTGATCAAATATATTTTATGTAATTTATTTTCGGTGGTTGACTTATAAATTAAATGAAGATTAAATAACTTTTTTCAATAAATTATGTATCCAATAACGAGGATTTAATGGCAAAAAAATTTAATTTTTGTCTTATTTAACTATCAAAAGTAATTAATTTTGCTTAGTCATTTAATTCCAAAATTCTTAGTGAATGACGGATTCCAATGACAAAATCCAACCCATGGTCCAAGAAAACCTCTCACTTGGTTTTATAATGCAAAAATGCAGAGTGGGAGCTCCATCCAAAGACAGATACTTTGAAACCGTGTTTTAGGAATCTATATCTACACTCAACATTTTGTCTTCAGATTAATGTTTTTAAATTTAAAATGATGGGGAAATCATTGGCAATATTTAAAGTGTGCATTCACATTTATAATGCTTGGGCCCAACATTCTTACTTACTTGCGTTAAAAATAGCTATTTTAGGCTCTAGTCAGTTTTCTTGTTATATATCTGTAATGAGTAGAGCAGCGAACACTTCACGTTAATGAAATATTACCTTTACAATTGTCAAAAAATACACTTTAGGCAGCTCCAGAATAACTTGAAGTGTTAAAATGAAGCACCTAAGGTTGTTGAACAAATAGTTCCATAGCTAGGTGTAAAGAATTATATTTCAGGTTGATAAGTAATAACCTAAGGTTGAAAAAGAAACACCTTACCTCTCCTCAAATGAAAGATGAAACACCTCAGGTTGTTACATATACCTCTGGAGGTATATTTGAGGTAAATTTTGAGATATTCATTTGAACCCTTTTCAACCTAATGACATATTTAGATATTAATTTCATTTTTACCTTTGAAAAATACCTCAATTTATCCTTAAGGGCACTCTAAATAACTTTTGATCTAATGATCAGAGACCTTCACGCTTAGGGCTCAATCTTAATGGTTCAAGAGATGGGTGACCACAAATATGCTAATTAATAAGAGTCGAAGATATTTTAAGTTACGAAGAAGTCAGACAAAAAAAAAAAGTACTTTCTCTGAATAAACATATACCATTTTTGGAAGGCTACATACAGATTTACGAACCCCCTAAATATAGGTGGAAGCGGCAACAATTTATAGCCAGGAGAAGTTAATGTAAATCTTACTATTTTGTGTATTTCGCTACATCTCGAGAACTTTTAAAGCAAATTAGATAATTCTATGCAAAAAATTAATTTTTAGTGAACTTTCATTATTTTATTCAATAATGGTTGAAAAACTTTTTAAAAGTAGGTATACAATTCTTTGCACCCATTTTAAAAATTATAATTTTACAAGACAAAATTTGAGCGAAATCGATCGAATAGTTCCTGAGAGATCGAAGTTTAAATATCTAGCCCTTTTGAAATTCAATTTCTAAGAGACTATTCGACTGATTTCGCTCAAATTTTGTATTTTGCCATGTAAAATTATATTATTTAAAAACTGATGCAAAAAAACTTGATAACTTTTCAAAAGTTTTTTTTTACCAAAATTGAATAAAATAATAAAAAATAATGAAAGTTTACTAAAAATTATTTTTGGATAAATGAATTTTATAAGTGTGAAAATTTTCTTCGATTCGCTTAAAAAATTTTGATGTAACACAATGCGTAAAGTAAAATTAACATTAAGAGGTCCAAACTTTGGAGCACTTTCTTGACCGCCATATTTCATGGACTGCTGCTACCCGTATATTTTG
This sequence comes from Parasteatoda tepidariorum, assembly GCF_982258835.1. Taxonomy (NCBI): domain Eukaryota; kingdom Metazoa; phylum Arthropoda; class Arachnida; order Araneae; family Theridiidae; genus Parasteatoda; species Parasteatoda tepidariorum. The sequence goes on from NC_141759.1 coordinate 56,659,854, forward strand.
GGGTCTAGAAATCCAAATCCGTCAAAAATGGTATGCTTATTGGAAGAAAGTGCGATTTCTATTTAATTTTGGCACTTAAAATATCGTCTGTACTAAAATTAGCACATTGACCTCAAATGTCCTAATTTTAGTACAGACTTGCAAGTCCTAGACATCTTATCATCAAATCAAAAGTTATTCAGGGTGGTCCAGTTCGTTGTTTTTTTCCTTTTGTTGCGCATTGTACATTCCAGGCTGAAAAACGAATGGAATGTATGTTACGATACATTTCAGGACAAACATCCCTTTCTGCCATTAAAGGATAGTCAATTCGTTTTTACTATGGCAAAATATTTTCAGTTTAAAATAGCTTTGCTTCTAATCTTGATGGTTGAAGGCATATCAGTTTCAGGGACAGGGGCAATGTTTTAAAAGCGTACTTGTTTGTACAGTTAGATCGGATCATGATCAATTTCCAAGAATTTCTCTTTTGTGTTAAACTAAAACTACATATGTAACTAATGGATGAAGGGTCATATTACTTCCTAATTCAGTCAGGATGCAAAAAAAAAAAAAAAAAAAAAGCGTTAAGTTTTTTTTCTTCCATAATTTTAGTCTATTTCAGATTTTTCCTTTTTTTTTCAATATTTCTTAGTTTACTTAGAATATATTTAAAATTTTATACATACCTATGATGACCAGGAGAAGTAATTAAAATTTACAAGTACAGTAAATCCTGTTTCTGTGCGGTCCTTATTTATGCGATTTTGGTTTTGTGCGATTTATTTTTATGCGGTATATGAATCTTAGCGGCGTTAGCGCCAGTTTAATTTTTCCTATCAATGTACATATACATGTTGTGGACGAACTCTGATTACGTGGTCTCTCCTTGACAACGATGTATCTGGACTTCGCGATGTTCTGTTCATTTATTTTAAACAATCTCTTGATAAGGCAGAGTCAGTTACGTACATACGAGGGTCACTCTGAAATTTTTGAGATACAATTTGGTGTTTAAAGTTACACTTCATGAGGTTTACAAGCAATTGACCAGTCGACCGTCGTCATAAAACTGATCACCGATTTTATTCGCGATCGCAACACTCGAATACGCCATCTGGGGAGAGACCGGTTTCATGCTTTTAGCCCTTCTCCCTTCCCTCTCCTCCGCTTTTCAGTTGTATAGGAATGTACTACGATATTTTCCCTTTTCTTAATATTTTTCCTTTTTATTTAATAAGAATATTTTTTAAAATTTCCATAATACTTTTCTTTAGAACTATGTTTAATGTAGTTTTCAGTTCCATATAGTTTTTCAAGTTAAAAGATTTCAATCTATGTGAAAATCTAGAGAGAAACTAACGTACTTCCTTCCTCTATGACTTTCCACACGCTAATGGGGAAAGCATGTGAAGTGTTGCCATAGGAAAAGAGTTCTGCTCTACGCCACCTGCAGCCCATTTCGATCGCCAATGGTACTAAGAAACAAATCAATTGAAATCCTATCTTCAAGCTATTGTTAACCATTTCAGAAGATGCGCGTTTTGCTTACGACGAGTAGCAGCAAACTATTTAACGCATAATTTGAAAACTTCTCCATGTACATGGACAATGAAGAATTAATTATTTTTAAAATTTCTTTAGGTCTAATTTAATTGAAAGCATTCTCTCATAAATCATTGATGTATTTTTTTTAAGTCCAACTTTTTTTATGCGGTCCCTAAGCACCGCATAAATTTTTTTTTTTAGGTACTATCGTACAAAGTTGTTTGTTATACGTAATAACTTATAATTTTTTTTTGTATGATTTCTTTTATGCGGTCCCTATCCAACGCACAAAAAAAGGTTTTACTGTATGTTTTTCTTGAGTTTATGATTATAATAACCATTTACTAATAAAAAATAAATATTTATCAGGAATATAAGCTTATAAAGTATCTGGCTCTCCCTTACAAACAAATAAAATAAACTGTATTTTTAAGTTTCGCCTTTGAAAATTTGATTTCCAGAAACTTCTGTGATCAATGATTTTTTGAAACGTCTGAACATTCGATCTTATGATCACTGTTAGCGAAAAATTCGGGATTTTTCCAGAGCGTAATCAGCCCTGCCTATTGACAAAACAAGTTACGATTACTTTTGGACCACTGAAAGCTAAATTTGTCACTTTACCACTTAAGAGAATTATTGTAAATAAACTTAGAATTTTTTCTGCCTTACGGGTAGTTTACTGGCCACGGAGTGTTCGGGACCTATCAACAAAAATATTTCAAAAAATCAGCTTCATGCAATTACTGTGGAGTGAGACAGGACATTGATCATCTACTTAAGCACTGTCCAAGATTCCGGGCACTTCGTGGAACCCACATGAATAATTGCGAAGAGGAACATCAATTCTTCGCTATATTGACCTGCAGGAAAATTGTGACTCAAATTATTAAACAAACCCTCGAGGACATTCTAGCCCCAGATCAACTGACCCCAGTCATGAACCAACAATAGAGCATGTCATCGTTAATTTTTACTAATCAACTTTTAGCCTTACCTTTTGAATTTTTATTTACTCTTGATTTTAGACTTCATAGACTTCTAGTGAGACTTTTACTTTTAGACATTTATTATTTGGACTTTTGGATTTCATTGATTTTAGTTTTGAGATTTTTTATCTCTTGTTTCCTTATTATTATAATCATTTAATTCTCGACACTTACACCGGCGCTATTGGGTTTCATTGCCTTTAACACATGTTTTTAATTGTCAAACTTTATTGTTAATCCACTTTTAACTGATCACCACCACTGTCATTTGGTGAAATTTTACTGTAACTTTAGTTTTTAGAGAAATTTTATTGTAATAATTTTACTTTTATCTCCGTATACCCCCCTGGGGTGGGTCGGAGTTCAACCTTCTTTACGGGTAGAAGTCTCAAATTTCAACTGAATTGCTATAGATCTGTGTCTGATGCGCAAAAAACTAAACATCTTCAAAGTTACAAAATAATCCTTTAAGTATTTCTTGAGAAATTTAAAGCACTTGTTTTTTGAACCTGGGACATAGTATAAAATGTCCTTTCACTAACCTGGAGTAGACACAAAAATAAGTTAAAAAATAAAATTGTGTGAAGATAAACTGCTGGAATCTTAAGTAACTCAGATTTATTTGTATTGTCATTTAAGATTTAAAATTAATTAAATACGATTTAATTTTTTCAGTGCCTGTATCAAAGTAATACCATGTTTGGTACTATATATGTTTGATATTATACATATGTTGTGGAGGTTAAAATTTTTTAAGTTCCACTTATTTAAATTAAGAATCAAATATAAAAGATAATTTTCAAAGTAAAATCTTCATAAAACAGAGGAAGTTGATAAATAGGAATTTTATAATCAATATTTAAAGATTAAGTGTAGGAAAGAAAGGAGTAGATTTTTTAAAAATTTATTCTCGAAACATTTCTATAAATACAAAACCTTGTATATTATCAAAATTTCATCAAACACAAATGCAGGAAGAAACTAAACTTTTATTGGATAAAAATGTAGCAGATTTAAAAAACTAAATATAAATTTATACAATTAGGATTAGAAGCAAGCAATCACAAAGTTGAAAGAAACATATACTACATAAATTACAGTTAAAAGGAACATACTGAATGCAAATTTATTGAAAGTAAAGTTCTATTCTATCAAAATAGGTAACACCTATACCTATAAACTTAATTATTTAACAACTTGGTGGGAAAATTTATGTCATTGAAGTCCATCAGAAATTAATAATGAAAGGTAAATGATGAGTTTTTATGTGGACATTCACTTGAAATTTGACAATGGTTAAACAAATATTTTTTTTAAAAAAAAAGCAATAAAAATTACTAATTAAGAAATAAAGTTTGTTTCAGAATTAAAAAAAAATATAAAGTTGGCTTACACATGACAAATATTTATTCAAAATTGGCTTACACATGACAAATATCTATTCAAAATATATCTCACAGGAAGAAAATTAAAATAAGCTAAAAAAAAAGTCTAAAAAGTTTAGATTTTGAACAATACTTTTGCTCTGGAGGCTGCAGAGGGCCGACACAGGAATAGTGATACCACTGCGAATAAGAGTCGCACAAAATAGTATCACCATACCGCAATCTTGTTTGCATGAATAACATTCCCATGTCATCATTCTCGATTTTGTAAAATCACATTTTTAACCAATAGCCACCCATCAGAAGTAAAGAACAGCTTCACTTCATTAATTTCAACACATGATTCCATACAAGAAGAAACCTTCTCTATACCACATTCTATAGCAGCTTCTTCTTCAAAATGCCTTTATTTATGGTCTTCGATAATGTCTCATCTACAAAGCAGTTCATAAGCATATTTTTTCCCCTCCAAAACTGCTTTTCTTGTAAAAGGAGTGGGCCTATTACCTTTCTTCCTCTTCAAACCAACAACTTTTGTCGTTAAACCTAAAAATATAAAATATTTTAAGAAAAAAAAAAGCTAAATAAAAGAAATCATTGCAGAAGATAAAAATTGCTAAAATAAAAATAAAGTAGTTTTTAAGGACGATGGGAACCCGGCATAAATAATAGAATTAATTTTTGGGCCATTTAATGAGTGATTTTTTTTAAATATGCAAAACAAAACAAAAAAAAAAGGAAATTTTTTTTTAATTTTAGAAAGAATTGCTAAATTGTGTATTGTAATCTCATTTGCTAAATTGTGCAGTTAGAAAAGCTAAGGAAGGGAAAATAATAAATCTGACCAAATTGAAATTGTTTTAATGCAAGATTAATATACTTGTTCCTTTCACATTATTGTTGCATTTATATTTTATAATGTTAGTTAAAAATTGTGTCTTTAACAATAAAAAAGATTCAAATACAGTGGTACCTTGAGATACGAATGCCCTTACATACGAGTTATTTGAGATACGAGGAATGGCCTTGCAAGCCCTTCTCGTCCTCGACAATGCTCCCGTTCACCCACCGAGCCTGGAAGTCTATAGCCGAAAATTGTGCTGTCGGCTAAGTCCGTAGCTTTGAAGGATTCGAACTCGAAGTGCCAGCGGAGGAGGAGATTGTGCCTCTGAGAAAATCCATGGACCTGGTGATGGGTGAGCATTGGGGTGTGCTGCAAGAAATTGGATTCGAGGAAGAACCAGAGGTGGAGGAGGTTATCTCTACAAATGAGATAAAAGAATTCTTGGGAATGTGGAAGAGAATTTCACAGTTCGTGGAAAAGAAACACCCTGAAAAAGTTGAAACTGGTAGTACATCGGAGCTATTTAATGAGACTTGCCTAACTCATTTCTCCAGCATTCTGAAAAGGAAGAAACAAACCTCCTTGGACAGTTTTTAAATCTGGCTAAAAAAGCAAAGACCAGTGAAGAGAAAAGCAGTGACTAAAATTAAGCATATAGTAGCATTTAAGTTGTGTGTAAGTTGCATTTAAGTAACCAAAATACAAATATGCATGTACACTTTATAAAAGCAGTTTTTTCTGCTTTACATTCTCTTTTATTATGTTTTTATATAGTATTTGTCATTTATAAATACATTTTTCTTATTCAAAAACACACAACAAAAACAATTGAGGGTAGCATTTTTGGGGACGGAACGGATTAATGGCATTTCAATGGGCAAAATTGCTTTGAGATACGAGCAAGGTTAGGGAATGAATTAAACTCGTATCTCGAGGTATCACTGTATATGTATTAGTGAGTTGGTGATGATGCGTTATTTAAACTCCTTTTAATTTTGTTATATGCATTTTATATTAACTTTTTGGATTTATTTCTATTTTTAAGCTTTTACAATACTATTTAAATAAAAATATTTACACAGTAAAACTTATAAAAAAAAAGATCATTATCATAAAAAATACTATGTCATAATTTAAAGTGAATAAAGATATTTAAAGAGATATGAATTATATTAAATGTCAGCACAAAATCACTATTTATAATAATAACACTCCGAATATATTCTTCCTCAATCGGAAACAAATTGTTTACTAATATAATACTATTATAAGGGTCATGCATTAAATTATTAAAAAAATTATATTGTTATAACAGTTTGCATAACTAAAGTCAATGTACTTGCTTTACTTACAAGTATTTCATTGAATTTATTTTTAGAACACAAACATTAAATTTGCCTCAAAACTTATTTTACTTGGCCAAAAACAAATTCAGAATTTGAATTTTCTATGTGTCTTTTGCTTCTAACCATATTTTATGGATACATAAAATTTAAAGCAAGGACTGCATATGAAAATTTACTATGCTCTTATATATAACTAAAATATATTTGACATTATGGCAAGGTAAAAAAACGGGATATTTCGTATTGTGATCTGGCGAAGCAACTACAATTGCCAAGGCGCCAAACAGATTTTAAACTTGCAAATTTTTTAAAAAATATATGTAGATAATTGCCTAGGGGTAACTACAAGTTATACCTTACGAGTCAGTCCCTCTCTATGACATTTCTTTTAGTTTCTCGCGGGTCACTGCCCGGAAGTTTCCTGGACTTTGCGATTACTCTGCCGCAAGTTTCCTGGACTTTGCGATTACTCTGCCGCAGATCACGATACAGAAATCTCCATTAACAACAATTTGAGCAACAACAATAAGTTCAAATAGATATTATAATATTCACACGTAAGTCAGTGTAAATCACTCTGAGTAACAAAATAATTTCTTAACTATACAAACAATATTATGATAGAAAATGGAGATAATTAGAGTAAATGTAGGAAAAATTTTTATCTATATGAAATGGAACAAAAATATAGATACTTGGAGATTCACATATTTGTGAACTTTCTCTTGGTGCTCAACAGGTATCAGGCTTTCTTTAGGCGAAGAACGGAACAAAGATTCGGAGAGGACATGGTCATGATCCTCATTCATTGATTTTATCTGCAAAAATTGTTTATCTGGAGACAGCAGCTGGACAATTTTGAGTAAAGGTTCAGGAAAATAAAATTTTTTTTAAACAAACTACGTATAAAAAATGTATAAATTAAACTCTATAAGGGCTTGCAGACACAATATAAAATAATAAATAGCAGGTCAGAGAACATATAAAACAAGAGTGTTAAATTGTTCTTTACAAGGTGTATAGTGACTATTGACATGGTGACATCAGGAACGATGTTGCTAATCAATTAACACATTTTAAATAATTCATTTTAAATAACACATTTTAAAAATTAATTAAACAATACAAAATTTACTTACTTGGATTGGCGACTGTTATCTGTACATTTTTTTTAATGAATTCTTCCACCATGTGTATTTCAATTCCAGCGGAGCCTTATCAAATTTTTTAAATTTCTTTGAAGCATTTTCTAAAGTTTTCGCTTCTCTCTTCCAGAAGATCGTCCTTTTTTCTTTTTCAAATTCATGAATGGTTATTTGTTATTCTTCATATGAAGAAAATCAAGATGCTACAAAAATTGTAGCTGCCTTGACTACGATAAACAGAGCTAAATTATTTTTTAAAAAAAAATCGGAGAGTCACGTGGACAGATACGCTCTATGATTGGTTAAAAATTTGATCGGTAAGATAGCAAAATGAATTTTACTGCGCCGATAATCGGTGCAATAGACACTCCGTTATGTTTACATGATAAATGCACACAGGACATAAAAACGTTTCCGGTTGCTTTTTCCTGTGCAAATGATCCATGCTGTTGGACAGTGACTTCACGATCGCAGCGCTCGAATGCACTATAAAGAAAGCCTTCTCCACAGTTCAGATGTGTGAGAATGTATTACAATGTTTTTCAATTCCTTTATATTTTTCGTAGTTAGATCACCAAAGTTTTTTTTTTAATGAAGTCTGCAATGCTTAATTTAAGCTTAATGTAGTTTTGAATCCCATAAAGTTTCCAAATTTAATAATTTAAACCAAGATGGAAACTATCGTACTTTCACAATTTTTATGACTATCCACACGGTGAAAGCATACAAAATATTTACAAGCATTAACACTGCATAGAATTGCTCTAGACGGGCGTGTGAATGTTTCAAAAAGTAGCAGGTAAAAGTTTAAGTACTTGTGTTTGAGTGAACTGTATTGACGTATGATCGCATATGCGAATCGCATGCTATGAGAATATTTCATTACAATAGGTAAATAGTTCTGCCATGTACTTGCATGGATTCTCCTCTTCGGTGTAATGACACAAAAGCTGGAAACAGCTATGCTACGCTAGGCACGGGATAGTGTTTTATGGAAACATGAGTTTTAACTTAACATTAATTAATTATTCTAATTAGCCTGATAAATTACCCGAATAAAAACAAAAGATCGAAATGAAACCTTTTAATTTTTCAATTTATCTCATTAAGAATACATGTTCCAAACTTAAGCATTCTAACTTCATGGGAAGAGGGAGAATCAGTGAGTGAGCAGGCTTTTCATTTTATTATAAACAGATTATTAGTATTGTTATTAATATTTTCTTTAAAAAAAATACAGGATGGAAGCCTGATTTTTTTCGAATAACAATTAAACACTTTATTGTCTTTGTGGTGGTGGTGGTACTTATTCCTCTTGGCCCAGAACAAGGCTAGACCAAGTCCAGGAGACCGTTCACCGACAGAAAATCAAACACCATCTGCGGATCCTCCAAAATAAAATTTTTCTCCAGTCCCATACAGGTCAGCAAATGATGAGATGAAGCCTGGTGAGCACTACATTTTAGGCATACAGGGAACGTCTTTTGACCCTGAACAAATGTTAGTCCGCGGGTATGACCAGTGATTAGTCTTGTGATAGCTGTCTGTAGTTTCCTATCACCTTTTATCTCCAGGGCAGCCCCAGGACTATTTTGTTGATACTATTCACGACTAGGTGGAATCCTCCAAGTCCTATTATTGTCGGCCTTTACTTTTGCATATATTTCATTGTTTGTTAGAAGGCCACTACTATCTATGGGATCATTGAAGCCCTCCTTGGCCAGTTCGTCGGCCAGATCATTAAAGTGAAGGTTCACGTGGGAGGGGATCCACTGAAGATGTATATCATTGTGATAAGAGTAAGTCATCAAATTGTCAATGATATTTAGGCCAATTCTGTCACTGATGTTTTGCCAATTACTCAGGTATTGAACTGAGCTCTTACTATCCGTGAAAATCCAGATATTCTCTGTACTCTCAATGGAAATCATGTGTTCTAGAGCCGCGTATTGTCTTTGTACTCATTATGTATGAAAAATCTTGTTTATCTATGTTAAAATTAACATTCGAGCAAAAATAAATAAATAATTTTACATTTAATTTATTAAAGGAAGAATTAATTCAGTTATATTTAATTTATTTATAAAATCAATAGCCTTGTGTACTTGTACCGAAACACACGAGTTATAGCTTTTTTTCTATTAGCTCAAAAGTTATACTTATCGTATGTTGAGAAACGTTGCATTATGCGAATAATAAAAATAAAATAATGGTTATATTATGTAGTTATCCATAAATGATGTCTCCTTTTTTTTCTTCAGTATTTTAATATCTTCTCTTACGATACAATAAGGATTACAAATGTACTAATTTTGTACGAAACAAGATTAAGGGTCTCTGCAAAAACATAACTGATAAAATAATAGTTTTACATATTATAATAGTATTATATATTTCGTTATAATATAAACGCGCTGTATGCCGATCAAAGGAGTTGCTGAGCAGTTTTACCAATTCTCCATCTCATAATTTTGGGGAAAGTGGTGTCTATAGTAATACCAAAAAAAATAAATAAATAAAATTCCGCGTAATAGAATAAATTCTTATTTTTGTCTGGTTTTTTTCTTCAAAAAAAAGAAGAAAAAAAAAACATTTTCTCGACAGGAAGATGAACTTTTTCAACGAGAGCAGCGATACAATCGTGATTTGTATGTCCATTTCGCTAATTACAGCTTTTTTTTTATTATATTAAAAAAATGATGTCTTTTCCAAATAAGTAGAAAAACTATTTCTAAACGAATGACACGCACATTTTAACTACAGAATAATTTAGGTCTTCTTTATTGTAGTTCATAAGACAACTTGGTAGATATTACGAGTCTATTTTAATATTTTAAATCATATATCAGCTATTATAATTGAATATATTAGCAGAGATAAATATATATACTATTTAAGATAAAATTTTTAATAAAAAGATGGACAGAAAGAATTTACTTCATCATTTCTTCCAAATCATTCAAAAATGGAATTCTCTATGTTAAGCGGTGTGACGTTTAACAAAATACTTTTCTTTATTGAATGAGGAGAAAGAGTGCATGTAGTATAGCCAGTCTCAAAAAGTGTGGTAACGTGAGGATGATGGGGTAGGAGTTAGGACCCTATAAGACAGTCTTCTTGTCTCCCCCCCCATCCCTGAAGGGTGTTAAATAACTTTCCATACGGATGCAAACAAAATACTTGACCCTCAGAATTTTGTGAGGAAAAGTGAACAAGAAGTTGGTGGTTAAGTGTAAGTAAAAAGATCACTCTTCATGTTTTTAATTTATTCTCATTTACAAAAATTTAATAAAAAAAATATATGTAATTATATTTCTTTTTAAGACGGTAGTATTTCCCCCACGATTTTTAAGTTCGTACTGATAGGGGGGCACGCGATGCCCGACAGGGGGGCAATTCCCCCCCCTCTGACAGTTCCCCTCTGACAGAGAGTGTTCGAAAATACGTGTTTTCTTCCGTAATTTATTGTCGGTCCCTGATTCCTATGTATGGAAAATCGCATAAACTAATTGCCTCTAAAGTTACAAAATAGTCCTTTAGGTATTTCTTGAGAAATTTAAAAAAATGTCAAAAACTGAAAGTGTCTCTTCCATTATTGTAGGGTATTTATAGATAACGCATAGCATAAAATGCTCCCCACAATTCGGGTTTCTTAATTCTCCTCATATCCCCAAATTTTTTATCAAAAAAAAATAGATATGAACTTATCAAAAAAAAAAAATTTCGAAATTCCAATTTGTTTGAATTTTTCACGTTTTTTCTACGTTACATTTTGTTTTGTTGCGCAAAAAAAATTGACTTTGTAGCGTGAAATTTCGAAGTTACGTAGAAAAACGTAAGGAATACGATGGAATAAAAATAAAAACTTAAACTTTTGATAATTAGTGCGAAAATTATTAATTGTTGAAATCGTATTAAAAAATACTACGCGATCCGATTAGCAGTATGCGTAACCGAAATTACAAAGTTACTGAAAGGGCTATTTCCAAAGGGGAAAATAACTTATAAAAGTTTTTTTTTTTTCATTCTCATTTCCATTTGTTCTTTTGAAAGTTAGAACCACTTTATGTGCTTTTTCGTAGTTTCTTTCACTTCTTTTGCTTTGAATAATTTCGATTTATTCATTCTTTTTTACTTTCGAAACTTCATTTCTTACGCTCGCACTTGACTTCATGTCAAAGGTTACAAAATAAATAAATAAATAAATAAAATTATAAGACACTGTAAGAATGTGAGATTTGGTGCTAATAGGCATGAAGTTAATATTTTTTATCAAAATTTATAACAATATAAACTGCTCAAAAGAAATGAAAACTACCTCTAATTTTAACAGTTATATGATAGAAGGTTATGCTTATAAATTTTTAACAAGTAAAAATAAATATTAACACAATATAACAAATTAAATATTAAAAGAGTAACGAGTATTTTAAAAACAACATGACATTTTTTTAAATCGATTTTTAAGAGGAAACAAAACTAAAATTATAGAGATATAAGTATAGGAGATGTTAAGCGAAGTGATAGTGAAATGAACCTCCCAGTAATTAAAAAAAAAAAAAGCTGCTGTTTTATTTGAATTTCCTTAAAAATTATAGTTTTGTTGATTTCTTAAAAATGTAAGACGAATTGTATGTAATTTATATACTTTGATTAGGATAAAACTTAGTTAATAATTAATATTTTTAATCCTTGGGAATAGAATTAATTTAGTAGACTTTTAATTTTCTTTAATTTTTTAAACTACTTGACTCGATTGAAACTACTTGATAAACTACTTAATTTTTTAAACTACTCGATTTTTTAGAATTTGACTTTGTTTGGATTTAAAAGTAAAATACCGTGTTTAAGAAACATTATCAGCGTACAGAATTATATAGAAAAATGCATCATTACAATTAAGTAGTAAACATAATCGTTGTAGAATATTTCATTAAAAAACAACATTGATGTATTTTGAAATATCAGGAAAGATAAATAGTTGCATTAGAAAAGAACGATTGTTTCCTTTTTATATTAAGAATGCATTTGAACAAGAATAATAATCAATCATATTAGAAATGAATGAATAAAAATTTTAAATGTTAAGATATATTGCAGTTCTAAGTTTTAAAAAAAACATTAAGAAATTTTTCGTACCTACAGATTATTTGACAGGTACTTGTTTCATTCAGCATCGCCATTTTCTTTTATTTATTTTTTTAAATCTCCACACGTTCTTAGTTGTAATATTTTTGTAACTACAAATCATCAAAGACAACTATTTCACAATCGTCATTTATAAGAAGGCGGCCATCATGATCTTAACAATGGAAAAGAAACATTTCCCAAGAAATATCATTCCGTCTATATTTGGCTCTATCTCGCTATTCTGGGGCACATGCGTAAAATTTTTCAGCCACAGTCTATATTGAACTGTTAGAGGGGTGTTAATTTAAATCAGGTGTGTGGGATGCTTAATAATGGGGTTAGATTCTGGAAGGAACCGCAGAGGGAAAATAGCGCTGTACCCATAATTTAAGTTAATAAAATAACAAATTAATTAATTATGAAACCGACTATTTGTTGATGTATCCACTTCATAGCAAAGTTTTACGTTAATCACTCTACATGCAAACAGTGATGCCAAATTTCTTTTCGAATAATTTTTTTTAAAAATGTAATTTTAAAAAATCTAATTATAAGAACATATTTTTACTTATTTAGAAGTGTAAAACATTTTCTAAGATCATGTAAAATATTTTTTCATAAATTGTGCGATTTTATATTATTTTGCAAAAATGTTATAATACCCCGCACAGTACCTGGAGCGGGCTGGGTACCCGGAACCGGCCTGGTATAAGATTCAATTTTCACTCGGTACCCGAACCTGGCAAAATTTTAGGACTCGGTAGATCTCTAGTATCAATATTCGTTTTATTTAATGGAGTGTCAAGCCAGGCATTTTTTGTGGACGGTCCCTATTATTATTAATTAAAATTTATATTTGCACTTTTAATTAATGACACTAAAGCACAACGAAAAATTGCAGAAACATTGTTGAGTTCCAAGATTAACGAAAGAGCCGTTGCAGCGAACTAAAGGCTAGAGATGCATCACAGATAGAGCAAAATACTGAAATAAATAACAAGTTTCATCGTATGGCTTAAAGGACTTTTTCTTGTAATTCTTGAGAGCTCTCACTTATTCTTTCCTGTGATCCACTTTTTCGTTCGAGCGAAAATAGTTGCTTAGATTTTTCTTACTGAGCAATGTCCTTGAACTTGATTGGGGCGCTTTCAGTTTGCTGCGCTTGAGGGATCATTGTAAAATTAATTTTGATCGTAATTTTCAAATTTTACGCAAACGCAAAAATGAACACACATTAAGTGTAAACAATTAAATTCAATTCTTACTGTAGAATGAAAAAAACATTTAAATTTATTTGCCAGTTTTTACTTTATAAGCATTTGAATTCATTTATCGATTTTTATTAAAAACTGAAAACGTTGAAATTAATTTATCAATTTTGTATGAAAGCGCAATTAATGTTGAAAGTTCATTTTTTCAGTTTCTAATGAAAACTGAATAAACATTAAAATTTATTTCCAAACTTTTAATGAAAATTGAAGAATATTTAATTTTATTTATCAGTTTTTAATTAAAATTGAATTAAGATTTAATTTTATTTTTAAATTTTCAATGAAAATTTATTTAATATTTAAGTATATTTAATGAAAACTGAAGAAAAAAAAACATTTAAATTTATTTACCAGTTTTTAATGATAACTGTATAAAGATGATTTATCATTTTTTAATGAAAAATGAATAAACATATAAATTATTTATCCATTTTAAATGAAACTCAGTTAATGTTATAGTTTATTTATCAATTTTTAATGAAGACTAAATAAACATTAAAATTGATGTATCATCTTGTAATGAAAACTGGATAAACATTAAAATTCAGTTATTAATTTTTAAGGAAAACTGAATAAACATTTGATTTCATTTATCAATTTTTAATTTAATCTAAATAAGCATTGAAATTTATTTTTCAATTTTTAATTGAAATTGAAATCAAATAGTGGAACAGCCAAGAAGATGGCTTTCATCTTAAAAGTTTATCGAAAATATATTATCTGATAACAAAACTCGTTAACTATGATTAAATTATAAAAATTGGAAATATGAAGCTAATCAGAACTGAAACAAAAATGAGTTTAAATTAAAGCTATGAAAAAAAATTTACATCCGATAATGATTTAAATTATCCGATAAGGTTTTAAGCCAATTTTTTTAAGTCATTTAAAACCATAATTTTATTTTAACTGCATCCTGTAGTTAGCAGGCTCCGAATCAGAATGATTGAAATAGTTTAGTAATAACTGATAATGGTAAGTGATAAGGTACCATAAATTACTTTAAACTGTATGTAAGCCTACATTTTTGAAGGTTTGTTTGTAATAGCTTTTTTTCGGGAGAGCAGAATGAGGAAATGCAGAATGAATGAAAAGAAAAGGAGATTCGTGTACAAAATAGGATAAGTAGCAAAATCAATGCCCACTATGAGTTTTGAAGCAAATAATTAAGTATATTTCAAACAATTTTATTTATGATGGAATAAATATAATACAGGCTGTTTATAAAGTCCCGGACCCATTTTGATGTTTAATAACGCATAAAATAATAAAGATAGATTTATATTAATAACATAAATGGTTAGATAGACTCAAAAAGTTATCATGACCCTTGTTAATGAACTTCCACGTGTGCCCCTTCGTCGCACGGAGAATATCAAGTCGATAGTCAATTTCACGCCAGGTAGCGGCAAGCATGTCGGCATCCACAGAGGCTATTGCGGTTTTAATTCTGGCTTTCAGGCCAAGGAATTGGACCTTCTCGCCCAATCCATCTTCCTGGAAAATGGTCATTCAAAGAACTACGAACGATGATACCCCAATGAGGTGGTGCACCATCTTGTTGCAAAAAGACATGTGGCTGAAGCTCTTCTAGTTGTGGAAATACGAAGTTTTCCAACATGTCTAAGTATACGACTGATGAGACCATCTTTTCTGTAGGCGAGGAGGTCCAATTTCTTGGCCACCCAGATCACCTGATATAACGCCGCTGGCCTTTTTTCTTTGGGGATTTATAAAGGACAATGTTTACGGGAGGATCGTGTCAAACAATGCTGACCTAAAAGCCAGAATTACAATCGCAATAGCCTCTGGGGATGCCGACATGCTTGCCGCGACCTGGCGTGAAATTGACTATCGACTTGATATTCTCCGTGCGACGAAGGGGGCACACGTGGAAGTTCATTGACAAGGGTCATGAAACTTTTTGAGTCTATCTAACCATTTATGTTATTAATTTTAATCTATCTTTATTATTTTATGAGTTATTAAACATCAAAATGGGTTCGGGACTTTATAAACACCCTGTTACATCGATACATAATAGCTTTATTATCAGACAACTCAAAAAATTTCTTAAATTCTTGTATCAATATTTTTTCAGGGAAACACTTGAAAAATGTTAATCTCAAATGCACACTTTAATTTGTTTATTCCTGAAAAAAAAATTAAAAAATGTGATGAACTTAGTTTTTGATATAATAACTTTTACATGGGTGATTTTCATTTATGATGTTAATTACCTTATTACACAGGCATATATGCAAAATTTACCCATTTTTATGAGAGATTTCGTTGAATTCCTAAAGTAGTAAAGCTTGTTTTATTTTTGATTATTTTGTTTATTTAATAAATTTAATTGAAAGTGATTCCGTCTGCCACTATTTGAAGCAAAGATATAAGACCTGTAATTGTGCTGCGACAAGACAACGAAACAAAAACACTGAGGAAAGAATTTACTATGTCTGAAAAATCATACAGTAAGGAGAATATAATAAATAACAAGACTAATATGACTTATGAGCATAATCGCCTATTAGTTCATTAGCCTAAGTCGTTAACCACATCAATCATCAGTCAAACAGAGTGAAATCATAAAATAGAGTTTGTGATTTTCTCATTCTTAAAATAGGGATTATGTCTTTCCTATTGAAAACTTGAATTATTGGATTATTTATAATGAAAATTACTAAAATTGAATATTTTCTTTTTTTTGTATATTAATTCCGATAATTTTGTAACACTCCTTATTTTCCAACGCATTAACTGGTTATTTGAAGAAGAAAAAAAATGCAAATTTTATGGTTTGTAAAAAGACGAGAAATTTTTATTAAAAATTATAATGATAAGATTTAAAATAAAAATATTTAAATAAAAATTAAAATAATTAAAAAAACTATAAAAAAAACTTATTTTTTACATTGTCATAATAGAACATTGTACCCTTATTTAGTTAACAAATATTAACAAATTATCCTTACAACAAACCTTATTAACAAATGTAATATTTTTTAAATAATAAAAAAAGTTGAGCTTTCTCGCTGCAAGCCAAGAAATCAGTTGAAGTTACGGTTCCACAATTGTTTCATCCCAGGTGGTTATGTGTCAGCATTGCGCACAAGCCGCCTTTACTTCCCAGACAATTTGATAACCATTCGTCTGAAGCTGGGTAGACTACAAGCTACCACTCTGCTTGGAGTCCTCTCAGCTTCGAACGAACGAATTAACGAACTAACAGTTCATTAATTAATATTTTTTCGTCTAAATGTAATCTCACCTGTATTTGAAAAACATGCATTTCTAATTGCCATTTCAAAAAGTACTGTGGCAATGTTTCATATTTAATAAAATATATTGTAAAACAAACAATTTCTTTAAAAGAAATGATTGCCGGACTTATTTGCTCTTTAATTCATCATATCAAAACATTGTTTTCCAGATAATTATCTGTGTAGGGCAAGTTAAGACATGAAATAAGACTAAGTGGATCCGTCGTAATCCAAAATTTAAAAAAGTTATAGATTAGATAAGTGGGCAGATGGCTTAAAACATCGAATTCCGACGTAACCTATTCCTATAGTGTTATTGAAAGTTATAGATTGCATTAACAGAGAATTATCTAAAACTTCTAGGGTTGTGTTGTATTAGCACGTTCACGCCGGGGTGACCCACCGGTGGGTCACGCTAGATTGTCTCATCTTGGCAGCGCATCGGAGTAAAAACTGGTAACAAATAAATTTCTTTTTTTAGTTTTTTTCCGGGAATAATAAAAATCCATAACTACCAATTGTTTTTAACGAATGCAATTTTTATATTGAATTGCTTCTCCGTGATAAACTTCTTTACAGTGAATTGTTATTGTTGAGTATAGATTAACTCTTCCCGAATATTATCTAATATTGAAAAAGTTCTTCTACCAGTATTTTCTCTTTTCCGTCCCGCTTTCAGGAGCAACACTCGGCGTGAACGTGTTAAATTTTTAAGGATATGAATTGGAGGAAACTCTTGTTTTTAATTTTTAGGGGTAATTCAGTTAAAAGACTTCATCTGGGGCACTCATGGTAAAGGCGTTCTCGCGAATAGATACAATTTTTTTTTTCATTTTATTTCAGTGCGTTTTTTAAATATACTATTTGATTAGAAATTTTATTGTGCGTAAGTTCTTTTTTTTTGTTAGCTTTTATTTTGATTTATAACCGTGGAGAATTAATTTTTTGTTGCATTTATAAACAAGTACATACTTAGTTTGATCTAAAAATTGAGTGGATTTAAAATCCGAATTAGTTTTCCTCTGAAAGCTACTGATTTTTTTTTCGTTTTGTTTATTTTTTTTTCTGAATGTACAAGTTTATAAAGAACGCATTGGTTTAGATTCATACATATACACTTGTCTGCTCCTTTGAAAATAACATTTAAGACAAAACAACATATCACCTTAAAGTATCTCATCATTAACTAAAATGTATTATCACTTTCTTCCTACCACTTCCTACGTAATAGAGAAGTGGGGGCTTTAAGTATTCACTTGAGTGAACGTTAAAATTTTTTTCAATTGCATTTTATTAAATTGTATAAAAAAGTGCTAATAGAGAGAAACCGATTGTTGATTTGAAATTATCAATCCGGGAATATCTAAAATCCGTTAAAAAAATTTCATGCAACAAAAACTTTTAAAAAAAAATAATAAAAAACCAGTATAATTAATCGTTTGAACTGAAATTATTGTTTGTTTGATTCTTTGTTTTACAATATATGTTAGCAACAGTTTTATTTACATTTTTTTGAAATTTAATTTCAATATATATCCGATATTATAGCTCCCTTCTATTTTTGAAATCCAATCCTAAAAAAAGAAAAAAAAAATCGTTTTTCAAGTAGTTTTATGCTTTTTTTAATGTGGTTACACAGATTTATAAAAACTAAAAAAAATATTTTTAAAAAGCATGACATTTTTGAAACTAAAAATAATATTTTAATAAATAAAAAATTGTTTCTAGACAACTTCTATTGTAAAGTGTGTGGGTAACTTTCACAAAATGCAACAAAACATTCTCTTTCTCGTATTATTTTATTCATTTTATTCTGTATTATTTTTTTTCCCCTGAAAATCTTACCTACATGAAAAAAAAATAACTCTGCTTCTTTATTTTTAGAACAATCGTTGTTATGGAAATAAAAAATGAATTACATATAAACTTGTTAATTTGCAAAAGAGCTTTGAAAATTTTATAAAAAAACATTCGATTTTAAGATTTGGTGTTGCTTCAATTTTAAAATTTAATAACGCAATCGACATAATATTAAAAGAAACATGCATTAAAAAGTTACTTGTAAAGTAATTTGTTTCAAGAAAAAAATTTATTGTAGTTCAAAATTGAAGAAAAAAAAAATTTTTTTTTTTTGCGTAAATTTTTAGTTAAACTCATAAATCTTGCGTTGGTTTCAACGAGCTGTTCAGTAACGGTTAATCGCTTAGCTGTTCAGTAACGTTTAATCGCTTACTACTTTTTAAGAATGTTTTTTTTAATATTGTGGTCAATTTCAGGAAAATATTCTAAATGCTTTTCTTTCAAATAATTCAAACGCCTTAGCTGTGATTTTTAAAAAAAAAAATGTCAAAATTTTCGGTCATACTTTCATTTTATATCTGCAGATCAATTATGAAATAATTTGCAGTACAACAACAGATATTAATAGCTACCAACTTACACGTTTGTTGAGAAATATTTTAGAGAGTGGGAGTCTTATAATTCTTATATTATTAGGATTTTCAAAAATAATAATCTATTTTACCAACATGCGTAATAGATATTTATGAAATTAATATATATTATACATTTTGATTTATTGATTTTTCGTGGTAGGTAATACAATTTAAGATTTAAAATTAAGATTTTTGCGTTAAAATATAAATATTAATACCACAACGAAAGCTATTATTCAATGACCGTTGACCGAAAATTGGCACCTACGCATAACTAATCTACGTAAGTTTAGAGTATGCTTTCATGATTAGGTAGTGGTAAATAAAATAAGGCAAAATTATTAGCCCCACTTTTTAATAAATCTATAATAAAATAGTTCTGATACCACTTTCTCTTTTCTTATCCCGATTGTAGACACTCAAAAATTTGAACTTTAAGATTGTAGATTTTGAGAGAGTGAAATTATATTTTTCAATAACAACACAAATATATATATATATATATATGAAAAAAGCGCTTAAATTTGCAGTAACTTTCGAAAAAATTGGAATTTAGAGTTTTTTTAAAATTAAATTCATAAATGAAAATGACTCGTTCAGCATGTCTGATTTCGACTCTGTAGTTTCATTTCAGCTGACAAAAGATCAGTACACATGTATTTTTTCACAACGTTGATAATTCTCAAACTAATTATCGGACGGAAAACTGGAGAATTTTCAGTCTGAAAAAGAGTATGATTGAATAAGTCATCAAAAGGGTCAGCACACACAAATCACATGTTTTTTTATGTCAAAAATAACTAAATGCAGCTCAACAAGCCAGTGTGACAAGACAGCTGAATCATTTGTGAGTGTGTTTCGAGCTACAGATTATAAAAAATCATAAACATTACGAACCTAACATAATCAAGAATTTACAAGATTCTAAACAAAAAACAACGATACCAGTTTTTATTTTGTTTAATACTTGTCTACTTCTTGAATAAAATAGTGTGCGAACTGGTACATAGCTATCCATGAGGTCACGCCTTCAGATTTGACAAATTTTGCAACTGCAATACTCAAAGCTGGGAGGGTATAGATAACAGAAACGCCATGCACTGTCGCAGCAGAGTTATCGAGCTCAATTACAAATTTGTGAGCCACCTGGCCGACATTTTCTGAGTTCAATTTACCTTCGTACTTCAAAAACTCGGCAATAGAAGTAGTTAAAACAGGAAGTACGAGACTGGCAAGGTTAATATCTTCTTTCAGCAAGCGTTCAGCTTCTTCTTTCAGTTTTTTGTAGATAAAAGAAAAGTTTGGAAAGTGGATTTCTGTTACAAACGCTTCCTCTGCGATTTTCATTGCCTTAAAAACCTCTTCATCGTTTTTGAAGTTTAAGCTCATAGTTTTGTTCTTAGTATCTTCGGATAGAAGGCTTTTGACTTTCTCACCGAATGGAGTCAGAGGAGGATCATAACTTTTAGCTGATTCCAAAAAGGATGGAGATGCCAGAAAGTAAGCAATAATAAAATTTAAGAAGTACATCTTTCTATCCTTCACCTTGACTTTAGTAATTGAAAAGTTTGTGAGCTGGCTATTTATATAGTATCTGTTCATTATTGAGATCCTATCAAAAAATGAATTTAGGATATATGTATTCAAATGTTCAAACAAAAATAAATTACTGTTCTGAGCTGAGATATAATGGAATGCGTGAGGCTAAGATTTATTTTTATCTACATTTCAAATATCTGCTTTAAATGAACAAAAGGTTTATCTACACGGATCTATTTTTATTATTTTTACAGCAATCAGGTATGCCACGTTTGCCTAAAAAAGCAACAAGTGGTCGAAATTTAATTCATTTTTCTTTATTTAAGAGTACTTATTTAATCTACTTATTAATATTATTAATACTACTTATTAATATTATTAATACTACTTATTAATATTATTAATACTACGTATTTAATCGTAATTACCACCATGACTTATTTTGTAAGCTATATGCATGTAAAAAAATTTCTGTATGATTAATCGCATTTGTTAACTTGAAGAAATACTCTAAATATGAACTAATTTAATACTTTTTTTAATAGATTTTTGCTTTTTAATATTCACTACTTTTTCAACCCTGCGAACTACTACGCTTTTTGTAAAATAATTTATGAAGTGGTAGACAGTTAAAAACCAAAGCTTTCAGAATTTTGGGAAATTTCAACAACATTTTACAAGTCTCATCATATATAAGCTTAATTAACCCCTTGGGGACGGGTGATTCAGAAAAGCATTCGTACAAAATCTGGATCAGGACGTAATTAAATAAAAAACGGTAACTTAAATGTAGTCGTTTTTAATTTGACAGACTTACTTCGCTTTTTCTTTAATTATTGTTAGTTTAATCATATATATAATCAATGTTAATTCAAAGTATAACTAAATAGTTTTATTTTGAACAAAGTATTGGTGAATTAAATAAATCAAACAAATATAACTCCGCCCACAAATAAACTGCTAAAGAATTACTTAGATTACCAGTTTTATCTTTTTACCTTGGTTGATACGGTTTTATGCTGGCACGTATTTGTGACAGTCGGCGCGAAAGGGTTAAAGTGGCGTTGCATATGATCTTTTAAATCAATTATACGTAGTAGTGTGGAAAATAAGTATAAATAAATAAAAAATAATGCATTAAAACATTATTTATAATGTATAATAATACATTAAATATATTATAAAGCTTTAAATCATTTGAACATTTTAGATAACTTTTGATTGTTTTGTTAGGAAACTGTAAAAATCTTTTAAACTTTTTCCTATAAACATTTCAGTTCTTAGGTTCCAATCCTTTTTTGACTCACCGCTCACTTTTCAACATAATTTTTTTTTCAACGAGCCTTTGAAATTTTTTTTAAATATAGTTATTAAACAAAACCAAAAAGACTTTTTTATTGTTCCTTGTATTCGATGAGCTACATGATTCGATTTTATTCGATATATTAACCACGCTGTTAATTTATTAAAAATTCCCTCCGACAAAAGATTTATATTTAATATTTTTGCAATTTTCTTTTATCGAACTACAAGCATCCAACTTTAATTTTTTTTTAAATCAAAAATATGTAAATAGTAATACGCACTAATTGAAATAAGAAGAAATGCACTATGTATTAAAAATCAAATTTAATGGTGAAATGATACTAATTGATTTAGGAGAAGCTTAGAAAATCTCCACGCTGCTATTGACTCCAAAGATGACAAATTTTTTTTTTTGGAAACATTTTTTAAATAAAAAAGTCATCAAATAAAAAGAAAAATAAGCAAAATTACTGGGAAAATGGTACTAATTTGTTTTGCCTAGGAGAAAAATAAAAACTCACCAGACTAATATTTTTGACGCCAATGATGCTTAATTAATTTTGGTAATTGGTACTAATTGAAGTAAAATTATAAGCTATGCACTGAAAAGCAAAACTAAAGGAACAATGGTCCTAATTCGAGCAGGAGAAGCTTAAAAAATGACTTTGCAATCATAATCATCATCCTCATAAATAATAATTATGTTTTGTACCAAATGGAGAATTCATGATTAATACTTGCTTGTTTTAATGGTCCAGTCAGCGATGTATAGTATGCAATACGCCATAATAAGCTATAGTCCAAATTCATGTAAAGGTAAAATTATACTCCAAATTCATGTAAAGATAAAGCTTAACTCCAAATACATCTAAAGGTAGAAAATATGAGTCTTGGCCTTCAATTCTGAATCTTCTATAACGAAAATTGTAATGCGTTAAACTATGAAGAATATGAATGGAATATAAAGAGACGAAAAATTATAATAATATTCAAATGTTAAGACTTAATAAGACGTAGCCCAGTTAAAAAAAATTATTTTAGCGAGAAAATGTAATTAAATTAATGTTTTTAAAGTGTAAAACAACATTTCTTTGTTTTTATTTTAATTTCATAACCGGTGTGGAACAGTCGACCTATTATTTCTTTCTTCGAGTTTACGCATGTTATTTTTCAACCTCGTAGCCTTGTTATTTTGAACCCTACCTAAAAGACAAGGGATCTCCTGGATCAAGCAATGGGACAAACCAGCCTTCATGGAGGACCTAATGATGGAACCAAGCAGCATTTTTGTTAAATGGGGAGGATAAATAAGAAGAGCACCCACAGTTAGCCCGACGGCAAGGGGATTCCAAGCCATGTGATATGTCTACTACTGAGTCTATTTCGCTCCAGCACTCATTGTGGTTAGAACGAGCCGGAAGCATCAAGTAGAATTCAAGTAAAATATTTCTCTGTTTTTACGCACTGCTAATTCTTTTCAGTTGTATAATGTAGTCTCTCTCAATTCAGAAATCGTAACTGCGGCCAACGCTGCTTTATTTGTTCAACTATGAAACATTTTGTTTTGCTGTTCGAAAAGTGTAACACTTACTTACAGAGCTAAAATTGGGTGTGCTCAAAGGACGAGTTTAGTTGGTGAATTTGACGTCCTGTTCTTTTTTTAATTTTCGAATTTCTAATTTTCAATCTGCTTAAAAGTTATTACAATTTCCAATGCATTCTTCCACGAATTGTTTTTCACACTATTATTTGTCACGCTGTTAGAAAAATGAACTTATCATATATATATGAAAACTAAACTCAGCGGCGCGACAGTCCATAGAGGGCCAAGGCCTACTGTGCCCATCTCAGTTTTCTTGACCTTGGGCTCTGGGGTGCAGGAGCAGATGTTCCGATCAGGTGGTCAGCCGAACGCGGAACCCCCAGTGTTTAGTTCCCAAGCATGATTGGTACTCATTTATCGACCCACTGAAGGGATGAAAGGCTGAGCCAGCCTTGCCCGGCCCGAGGATCGAACCTGGGACCTGTGGCACGACAACGCGAAGCGCTACCGCTCAGCGACTGGGAGTCATCATATATATATAACGTCTGACAATATATATATATAGAGAGAGAGAATATATATACATATTCAAAATGAAGGTAAAACAAAGAAAAAGACATATTAAAAAGAGGGGGGGGGAAACAATAATTAAAAAAATAACAAACAACTGATTTTAAAAAAAAATAAAAAAAAATATGAAATTATATTTAAAAAAAACCGGAAAAAAAGATATAATCTTTTCATCAGCCCACACGATTATATCCGCAAAAAAGAGTGCTTTTTGATATTGTATCAATATAGCCGAAGCAAAATATATTAAAACAATAGTGTGAGGAGCACTCAAAATTTTTTTTTACAAAAATTACAGCATATAAAAATGAACACAATAAGTAAAATATAAACTATAAAGCGAGTAGCGAAATCAGATGTACTTACATGAGCGGGAAATTTTTCAAGAATGATTTAAAAATTTTTTCGCAACAAGATTGCCAGATTACAAAATATGAAAACAAAAGCGCAAATTGAGTGTAAACAGAGGGTTTTAAAGTGCCGTTCTTACTGCATTGCTGAAGTGATTTGTTATGCTGTGCATTGATTGTTAGTTACCAAGGATGGGCCCGAAATGGATGTGCGCAAGGTAATATTATACTGGATAATTTAAAAAAAGTTGACCATAAATAATTTTAGAAAATAGATTTTTATTTAAGAAAAAATATAAAATAGAAAAGAGAAATATAAATTGCCTGTCTTGCAAATAATTTTATATATATATATATATATATATATATATATATATATATATATATATATATATATATATATATATATATATATAATAATAATAATATATACATATATATATATATATATATATATAATAATAATAATAATATATACATACATATATATATTTATATATATATATATATATATATATATATATATATATATATATATATATATATATATATATATATATATATATATATATATATATATATATATATATATATATATATATATATATATATATATATATATATATATATATATATATATATATATATATATATATATATATATATATATATATATATATATATATATATATATATATTCATTTCATAAGCTCACGTTTAACTTATTGGCAAAAGTAGCAACAAAAAAAAAAGAGTAAAAAGAGAGAGAGAGATTTGGACTTTAATGATATTACACGACTTACTGCACGAGCAAAATTATTTCATATTTATTATTTCCCAATATGCACTCAGATTCTGGTCTCCTGAATCTTAATCTTTATCCATATCTTAATAACTGGGCAAAGATTAAGATTCAGATCCCATTTATTAAGACCTGATTCTTTTTTCCATGTGAAGTTAATTGTTTTACAAACCCAGGTAATTTTTCTTTTCATTAAGAAATTTGAAGTAGATTTAAAATTTTGTTTGCCATCGTTTGCGGCTAACTAAATTTATTATTAAATTCATTCATATATTAAGTATAATTATAATGTTCCCACGATGAATTCATCTCATTTTTAATCAATTGCGGTCATGTAAATTTGTTTTTAAATTCATCTGGTTGTATTACATTAAGTGTAATTGCTATGCTTCCTCGATGAATTCATCACATTTTTAATCAATTGCGGTCATGTAAATTTGTTTTTAAATTCATCCGGTTGTATTACATTAAGTATAATTGCTATGCTTCCTCGATGAATTCATCACATTTTTAATCAATTGCGGTCATGTAAATTTGTTTTTAAATTCATCCGGTTGTATTACATTAAGTATAATTGCTATGCTTCCTCGATGAATTCATCACATTTTTAATCAATTGCGGTCATGTAAATTTGTTTTTAAATTCATCCGGTTGTATTACATTAAGTATAATTGCTATGCTTCCTCGATGAATTCATCTCATTTTTAATCAATTGCGGTCATGTAAATTTGTTTTTAAATTCTTCCGGTTGTATTACATTAAGTATAATTGCTATGCTTCCTCGATGAATTCATCACATTTTTAATCAATTGCGGTCATGTAAATTTGTTTTTAAATTCATCCGGTTGCATTAAAGGATACTAACAATGTTTCCTAGATAAATTCAGCGCTTTTTAATCATTTGCGGTCACATAAATTTGTTATTAAATCCATCTAAAAATAATATATCAAGGGAAATCACAAAGATCCCATACTTTTATAAATTAAGTTAATAACTAAGTTAGTATTATTATTAAAATTATTTTTAAAACCTCCACTATTCAGACTTACATGAAAAAATGTGCAATGTATGTCAAAATTCTACTATCAGCTTATAAATAAAAATTCATAATCTTTTAATAATATATAGGTAAAATGAAGGCGGCACGCATAATTATTATTATTAATATCGGTAATAATAATAATAATATTCAGAAACTGGCACTCTTCCCAAAAACATTGGCCATATCTGTTTCAACTGTACGAAGTTACTTCAATTAGTAACATATTCGCATAATGCACTAACGTCTATCCGCATTATGCACTAATGTCTATCTGTATAATGCACTAACATATATACGTATAATGCACTAAGATATATACGTATAATGCACTGACCTACATGGGTTGAATAAAATTATGGAAACACTTTTATACCAACTCTTTGTAAACAATCTTTATTTTAGTAATAAATGCTTTAGAAGATTTTACATGGAAAAACTGTTGGCACTATTTGAAAGATCATGGTTGAAACTTTTAGAAATTATGCGATTTTTACCCATAAAAAATTTAGATCGACCAAATCGAGGAGAGGAAGTTAGTAACTTCTTTTTAGCTTTAATATCAGTAATTTTGAAGGATTGGCGAAATTTATAGTAGAATGCCTTTTTTTTTTAAATTGAAGCATGGGAAAAGGAAAATAAGCTTTTTAACTTCCTACGCTCATTTTGGTCAATGCGAGTTTTGCATGGAAAAAGAGGACACCATTTTTTATACCAATACAACTTCTTTGTTCATTAATGGTCATATCGTATATTTCTTTCCAATGGGAAAGCATAAAATGGTGATATCATTCCTCATACCTAATTAAAAATTATCTTTTTATAACTTCATTAATTAAAAATTATTTTTTATATTTAATTAAAAATTATCAACTCATTTAGTGAGAGAACACATAAAAATTTAGGTGAAAAATTAAGATTTATCAGTATGCATTTAGGAAATATGGACACGATCCCCATCATAGTTTTGTTTCATTTTCGGTCCTTTGACCTAAAGCTGCGAGGCATGACGGATGCCACGTGATGAAAACAACATATTTGAAAACTTTACGGAATCGTCTGCTTATTCCGCATGTCTGTGAATATCGTTAATATTGATAGTTATTACTTGTTTATTATGTCTTACTATATCGCCAAATTTATGAAATATGTTAGGTCACCAAAAAAATTATTTATTTCCGTAGCAATGTTTTTTTACCGGTGGTTTACTGGATATTTTATGGATAAAGTATTTAACTTCACTTATGGATTCGGAAGAAAATCTTCTACTCTGCCTCCTGTAAAAAATCCATTATTATTGGATTCTGCTATTAATTTGGCAACCAAAATTAGAACCCGGCAGGTATGTTTTACTTTTTTTATTTAATTGAATTATTGCATATGTTGTAAATTTTATCAATAATTAGTTTAAGAGGTTTTTATAAAATAGAAATTTTAATTTTGATTAAAAAATATTATTTGAGTACAAAAGCTATAATAACTTCAGAAACAGATGTATTTTTTAATACGAATATGTATCCTATAACGCAAGAACAAAATTAAAATTTTAAAAGATTGAACCATGGATTTTTCTAAATCTTTTGAAATGTTTAAGCTAACAATTATGGTTTGAAAAATATCAAATTGATATTGAAAACTTTTTTTTTGTACGTGAATACTATGTATTTTTGCTAGATTTTACTATGTTTTTAAAGATATTACTACTTAGACCTTTGACTAGAAACTAATTAAAAATGCGATTATTTTGTTACTACATGAGTTTGTAAAAGTCATATAAGAATCATATTTAAATTGAAAACTTGTTTTTACTATACATAAATTCTTAAGAATTTTGCTATTTATTATTTTGTAAATTCTTAAGATATTTTACTGTACAATTTTAGAAGGTATTTTTTTATCATATATTACTACTTAGAGCTTTGATTTTATAAAAAAACTTATTAAAAACGCGAGAGTTTATCCATTAAACTCGTTTTATTTTTAAGAAAATTGCAGAATTATTACAAAATTACAAAATTATTAAACACACGGTCTCTTAATAACATTATAAGACCAAATCTGCATAATTGTGCAAGATAGATATTAATCCAGTTAATTAAAAGTGATAATATAAATGTTTTGAACCATGTTTAAACTACATGACTAATGGTAAAAATCATGTTTTTTGTCTTTTAATTTTACTGCAATTAAGAAAAATCGTGAAATTCAACATTTTTATTTTCTTTTTCTTATGTACTATGTGATTTTGTCGTAAAATAGTGTTCAACCTTCATCACCCTAATTATACAGAATGATACAAAACATAAAGAGGATTAAATTTCTAGAAAAACACATAGAACACAAGAATTGCAATGGTGGTTTGGAAATGCAATCTTAACAAGTTGATAAGGGCTATTGTATCGTGTTTTGATGAAAAAAGTATGAATTCATCGCGGTAAATTGATATTTAAAGACTATAGTCATGAAATTTCTTAATAATGGAGTAGTCCAAAGGTTTCGTAATTTGACTAACTTAAAACTGGCAATATGCCGACTACAGACACAGAGGTACGCCACCTTAAGATGCCCAGAGCATTTTCTCCGCTGGAATGCACATATTTTTTTTAACATATTCTCCTCATATATTTTAAAATCTCCTTAAACATCTAAAAAAATACATATCCACATTGATATGTTTAGAGAACTATAAATTCAAAACGATAGATTATAAACGGAATTGTTCCCTTCGCCAGTCTAAATAAAAAAGTTATTTCTAAGTACTTACATATAATTTTAAACTATAATTTCATGTGAGAGGAAATGACCAAGGGTGATCCCCGACTCGGAGATATATCCACCCCTAGCTCTTTACTTAAAGTTTTATTTCTACTCCAGATCTAATTAGGCCACTTCAGGGAAAGGATCAAAAGAATGATCCCCAACCCAGAAGTGACAAACACCCTAAATACAGTTTTTCAAGCGTATAGATTAAATGCAGATTTAGTATGCAACCGCTTTTGCAATTCACCGCCATTATCCACAAACAACGCCATCATTCCTTGTGCCCGCGGCCTTGTGTGTGCCTTGTGATGAATCATTCCTTGTGTTGCGGGCTCAACCGCAGATGAAAGTGTGAAGTGTCCGCTTCGCGGGCTGGTACACTGTATACGAATTAAGTTCAAGTTCACTATAATTTCAGTGTAATACTTTCCTTGCTATGAGTAAAACACGCCTATGTTTTGATAACAGTGATTCTATATTGCAAAGATAATTTAAAAAAATTTTTGTTCTCAACCTAGTCCATAACTATTAAAAGTTAAAATCAATAGACAAATTGATTCAAATAATGTAATTCAAACGCTACAGGTATTGGCACTTTATTAGTATTTTTATTTTTTTTTTATTTAAAAAAACCGAAGTAAGACTTTTTGCTCAAAGGGAAAAAATAAAGCATACCCTTATTTTCAAAATAAAATCGGACATGAAGGGTCCCCCGAGGCTCCTCAAGTAAATAGTAAAATAAGCTTTCCTGCAACAGCCATTGTGGACCAAGGCTCCCCAACTTCACGATCACCCATCTTTGATTGTGGTAGCAATCGTCATTCCTTCTCAGATTTGCCCATTCATTTAAAGCTGGATGGATTTCAAGAGGCCAACGTGGTTCGAACCCGAGATCTGGACAGTAAGAGTTCAATGTCTTTAATGGTGGAACTCATCGCTGATCTTTATTAAGAAATGTTGCAAAAAAAAAGTAGTGCGTGGAGTCCCTCCGGGCGTAAGAAGTGGAACTTCGTAATGTGGAAATGAAAATAGGAAGGGGTAGAAATTGATTTTTAGTGAAATCATTTTGTTTCTTTAAGACGAATTTCATTAGCAATGCTTACAATTCACAATTGATCGCAACTTCTAATTATCATTTTCGAGTGGAAAAATATCCAAATCTATAACATTAACAATGGGATTGTGATAACTAAAGTATGATACGAAATGTTTGAGTTCTATTTTTTCAATATTTCTTGCAAAAACTGCATGAATGGTTGTTCCCCCTTTGGTTGTTGGATCATTCCTACCATTTATCATTTCCAATCCAAATTTGTCTTTAAGGAAGGTTAATAATGTTTCAGCTTCAGGTAACGAGAAATTCACATTAAAATCTCCTGCAAGGATCACAGGCCGTTCACAATAACCAATTTCTTCACCAGTAACGTCTGCCAGAGCTTGTGAACCTGCAGTGGATAATGGCTATAAAGATTTTGCAATAAATAATTTAATATCCCTCATGGCTGCATTTGGTGAAATATAAATGGCAATTAGAAAAGAGCAGTTATTGTCCAGAGCAGTTGTTGGCAGTTTTTAAAAGAGTTTAATAACTTAAAAATATTTTAGTTATTTGTCCTTTCTAAACCCTAGATAATTCTTTAGAGCAAGATGGCATATACAGTTAAAAATTGAGCTTTGAGCTAGCAAGCTTCAAATGCAAGGTACTTAAACTATGACTTTTTTTTTTTTTTAAATTTTCCTGGGTGAAAGAGCTTTGAAAAACCTTGTTAAATATGTAGATTGCTTAGTGCAAACGATATTTTGAATTACGAAATCACACTCAGAAAAGTACTTTCTCTAAATAAACATACTTGTTTTTTCTTTTACCAGATTCGGATTTTTAAAATATGGAGGGTATCTGTAATCTCGAAAACATGGTGCAAGTATGAGCTAAAGAATGGTTTGAAGTTTAGATCCTTTAATGTTAATTTCTCCTTTTAGGTATTTCTCTATTTTCAAAAGAAATTTTACACACATTTATAAATCATCTTGTTATACCATTATACCCATTTCAGGTAAGCTGTGTAAATGTGGTAAGAGCTTACATTCAGAGGATGGATGAAGTGAACCCATTGATAAATTCTATAGTTGATGACAGAAACACTGAGGCTCTCCAAGAGGCTAGCCTTATCGATGATCTGGTGTTTTCGGGAGAAAAAACTATGGAGGAACTAGAAACAGAAATGCCATTACTAGGAGTTCCGTTGAGTGTTAAGGAAGCAATATGTGTGAAAGGTATCGTAATTTTTTAAATTTCTCAGTTAAATTCCAAATATTTGATTGAACTTTTCTATTTGCTGATTAAAATGAGCAGCTAATGCATGCTCGAACCTATTTTTATTCTTATCAGTAATACTTTGCATCTCCCAAGACTTTCAAATTTAATGCCCATTTCGACAAAATCCTAGTATATGTTATTAGCTTTGCGCGATTTTGAATAGTGTCGCTAACCCCAAAACGACACTCTGACGTTTGTCGCCAAACTGTTGCCAACACCAAACTGACGTTTTTATGATTGTCGAAAATAATTGGCGTAAGCAAGAACATCATCAAAAATCGTAACCTGAAAATGGCAAATGCATAAACATACCATGAAAAAAAATCTATAATCCATATTTAAGCTCATGAATTTACAAATCTCAAGGTCAACCGCTAAATTACACCATGGAATTCCAAAATGGAAATAAAAAATGTCTGAAAAGAATTAACCCACCGAATCTCACCAAATCTACAACTACAGATTGCATTTCTTTTGGCCTTTCCAAACACCGCCAAATCCACCTTTTAACATATATAAAGGATTAATCCCTCATTGTGGTCTGTGCCTAGTGGAGCAACCTTCAAAAATTAAATTTCAAACCTTACTTCATAATGAAGACATTCTTCATAATGAAATTAGATAAGGTCAGATAGAGCATTGGTTTAATTTACTTTTTTTATATCTGTTTTTACTATTTGCAAATCGTGGTGAACAAAATTCGTTTAATTTTAATTTATTAATTATATTACCATAACATATTTTCTGCAACTACGGAAATTCCGTTGTGATTGAATTAATCCATTAACATCTTAATTTCTGTACTGCAATGGTGGGGTGAAATTGCTAAGGGAAAAAGTTGTATTACTACCTTTAAATATCTTCTTCTCAGCCTAACACATCATACATGAATTAATAAACATTTTTGAAAACAAAAGCCTTCAATCTAGACTTCAAAATTTTCACTTTTTATCCTTTATGGGATCAACAATTTTTAATTCAAAAATTTCCCCAGATATTAAGTAACAAGTAAACACACTATGTTTTTAATTTTTTGAATATAGACTTGAAATACTTTTCAGATATTTTCAAAACAGACAACTAAAAGTTTATCGACTATAAGGGATAACATCTCCCAACAGATAACATATATGGTATCGATAACATAGAGGATCACATGAGTATCGGACAAGATAAGGATGATGAGCTTCAGATAGTGTTTTATAGATAGAGACTGTTTTTTCGGGTGGGGAGGCTAGTAGGAAAGAAGGGTAAAAACTGTAAAAAGATGTTTGTGCAAAGCAATCATAATTTGTAGAAAGAGAATTTAATCACAGCTCTGGTCGGAATTGAAGCGGTCAATTACATTCGACATCTAACACACCAATACGGAATTGAAACCTTGCAACTAACGCATTTTAGCGTAGGTCAAAAATTAAATTCGTTTTCAACTTACTTTAGACTGAGGCAAGTACCACTATCTAATGTTTGGAAATATCAACAAGCTCTATTAGATTAATTTTGGTGTAGATGGTCAAAAGAATATTATTAGATTTGAAAAGCTATCATGAAGTTAGAAACACAAAGAAACTATTTAAGATAAAAGAGGGGGGTATAGTACTGATCTCCCGGCAGAACTTCGTGCTTGACAAACATGGAAGACAGCTCTTGTTCTTTAAATAATACCTGGGTGACACGCATTTGTAAGAACTTCCATTAGAGGT
Source organism: Parasteatoda tepidariorum (assembly GCF_982258835.1). Lineage (NCBI taxonomy): Eukaryota > Metazoa > Arthropoda > Arachnida > Araneae > Theridiidae > Parasteatoda > Parasteatoda tepidariorum. The sequence goes on from NC_141759.1 coordinate 56,693,121, forward strand.
GTGGGGTCAAGGTCTTGTCGCATCCATTGCAACTTCTGGAGATAGACCAGGATAAGTCGAATCCAAGTTTCGAGGATCACCGAAGTATAGAACAAGACTGATAGGTTCATGATTTGTTTCATATGACGTTTCATACGGAAACGCGAGATACTTTTAATAACCAAAAAAAAAAATTAATAATAATAACTATATTTTTTGATTATGGGATGCTAAATTTATGCCATATTGTAATAATATTTCTTTGTGACACTCTTTTTTTTTCAATTTTTTAAATGTCACGTTGTCTAAGCTTTTCCTTATTTATGATGTAAGGAATACAGCGCAATGAATGCAGCAATGCCCCCCCTCCCGTTGGGTTATAAATTAAAATAAAGTACCATTTCCAGCACTTTTATAATTTCTAATGTATTCAAGGAAGATAAGTTGGAACTTAATTTACGTCGCGCAAGAGTTGCCCAATGAGCTATTGACGACGGTCTGGGAAACATCTCTTAGGATATTCCGAAGACATGCCATCTCAATTTTGATCCTCTGTAGAGGGGATCTTATGTATTCAAACTATATATAAGTATTTCTTCGTTAAATTTTTCTTTTATTGTTTTTATTTACAGGTATGCTTTTTACGACAGGCGTTGTTAGAAGGCGTGGAATCAGAGCAAAAGAAGACGCAGACGTAATAACCCTATTGCGAAAAGCTGGCGCTATTCCAATAGTTGTGACAAATACAAGTGAACAGTGTTTTTGGATGGAAACTTACAATAATCTATATGGACGAACTAATAATCCATACGATCTTAAAAAAACAGCTGGAGGAAGCAGTGGTAATTTGAAAACAGTAAATCACTCTTTTACTTGTATTATTTATAGATAACTTCTTTTCTTCGCTTATAGCATACCTGCCAACTTTTACGCATTTGGCGTAAAATTTTATTTTTATATTTAAAGTGGTAGTAAATATATACAATTTTTTTTCTTTTATAAAGTTATTTTTAAAATGATTTAGATCACCACTATTCTTAAAAAAATTAAGTATATACTTTAATATGCGTTACTATCACGATAGTCAGCTAAAGCCTTTTAAAACATAACGTATAATTTTGCTTGCAATTGAAATTTTAATTCTATTTTACTACCACTGGGAAAAAACAAAATGGAACGGATCAAAAGTTGGCAGGTATGGCTTATAGCCTTATAATTCTTAATGGTTAAAAAGACTTTCCAGTAACAAATGAAGTAAGATTTCTTTTTTTCTTTTCTTTTTTAATTTACCCAGTATTTAAAAATTCTACGCCATAGCTATAAAGCATGGTTATCAATTATAATAATAAGCTACGCATGGTTATCAAGTATATATGTCGAATCGGTAATATGTAATTTAGAATATTTAAGAAAATGGGGGTTTTCTGACCGAGCGGTATCGCCACAAAATTCTTCAGCTTTCCATAAAATAGTATATTTTTAACTCATTAAAAAGTGCTTCTCTATCCACTGTTCATTTAAATTTCACTAAAAGTCATCTATAATACCCAGTTTGTCCCGATGATTGATCTAATTTGAATTTTTGATATGTAGTGGTGGAAAAATTACTTGAAATGAAAATTACTAAACTAAAAATAACTTAAATTCTGTTACAAGAAAATATTTTTTTTACAAAGTGGTGCAAGTCGGTATCTCTGCTTACAGATGTATCATATAATATCTCAAGACCATTAAATATAATGGTTATTAAAATTAAAGAGTAAAAGTTTTAATATTTAAAGCAGCGGTTTTCAGTTTTTGATACGGAACCCTAAATGAGATCGTATTTCTTTTAGAGGAACCCCGATTTAACAAATAAAGTTTTTTTTCTTCTTTTTAATGACAAGCACTTGGCTTTATTTCCCATTAGTCTTAGAATTGTTACTGTCTTATCGTTACAAAGTGAGAGTCTGTGGCTAAGCCACGGCAGTAGTATAGTTTCGCCCACGTCATGCAACCACAAACCCGTTCATAGGGCTGGTCACATTCACACAGAAGAAAGGAGATGAACGATGGCTCAGGGGATAGAGCGTTCGTTTTCCAATGCGGCAAAGCGGGTTCGAATCCCAGTCGATACGAATACCGCATCCAGGTTGCACCGACCACAGTGCTGACGTGAAATATCCTCAGTGGTAGACGGATCATGGGTTAGAGTCCCCTTGCCGTCAGGTTAACCGTGGGAGGTTCTCGTGGTCTTCCGCTTCATGTAACGCAAATGCGGGAGAGCTCCATTAAAAAGTCCTCCACGAAGGCAAATTTCTCCCAATACTCGATCCAGGAGTTCCCTAGTCTTCTGGATTGGGTTCAAAATTACAAGGCTACGGAGTTGAACATTAGTTGTCGTAAACCAATAAAAAATTGGGTCAGCTGTTCAACGACGGTTATAAAAAATTATTTAAAAAAAAGGAGAAAGGACATAGAACACACAGAGAGGGAAAGTTACATCCATGCCTACGGTGGGATTCGAACCCGCAACCACTGGCTCCGTAAACCAGTACAGAAACCACTAGACCAGTGATCGGCACAAATGTTTGTTAGCAATTTTAAACACCTTAACCTAAGAATTACTAATCATTTTGAAAATAATGTTAATTTTTCCATCTTTAACCAATAGTTATCAAAAATTGTGTTTCATTTTAATCAGTTTAGACTAGAGCACATCTAGTCTTGCTCAGGTTTCCCGCGGGCCTTGTAAATTTTAAAAAGTGGTAACGAAAATTAATAAAATGTCGATAATTTAATTTCTGTGTAACCACCACTAAAAATTGTATTCCAAAGAAACGATATATGCATGAAAATCCGAGCTTCTAACTGAGATGCCAACTTGCTCCGGACAGCAAGTATATATTTTAAAGTGGTAATTTATCAATTGTGATTCTTGGTTTAATAAATTCAATTTAGTAGATTTTTATCCCCCACTATTTCTAAAAGATTCGTGGGCTTATATAATTCACCACTTTATAGTTCTCGTGACGTGCGATACCTTTTAAAAAGCAAGCAAAAATAGTCAAATATTTGCAAAATTTATTTTGTAGTTATGTACCGTTTTACGAATTATTTTGGCTTGTCCGGAGCAATTGGCATCTCTGTATCTAAACCACTTAACGACAAAGTGGTATATTAAAATAAGAAATATATTCTAACATTAACCTTAAATTATTACCACTACTAAACATTTCCAAGGACAGCGGGAAGCCTGTTGTTGTGAGTTTGTTTTTGGTGTATGCTTAAGATGAAGATTAATTTTAAAAAAACTAAATTGATAATTTTAATTTCTTTCAATAAATTGTTGAATTTTGTTAGTCAGCACTTTTTCCATTTTCAGTAGCCAGCGGCAACCCTATTATTTGAAAAACAGAGGAAATGAAATAGTTATCGCTTAGAGTTGCAGGAAATGATTAGTTACTTCCAATTTCAATTGCCTCACAATATAATTTCTCTAATATATTTCATAAAAAACTTATAAAATATATTAGTGTAGAGAAATAAAGCAGAAAAAAAATTAGAAACTTATAAGACTTTTATCACAGCACAATAAAATGACCATTAGTATATTTAACGTATTATATCTGTATAAACTCAGAGATGCCAACTTGCTCCGGACAGCAAATATACATATTAAAGTGGTAGTTTATCAATTTTAATTCTTGGTTTAATAAATTCTGTTTGGTGGATTTTTATCCACCACTATTTCTTAATAATTCGTAGGTTTTTATCATTCACCACTTTATTGTACTAATGTCATGCTGCACCTTTTCAAGAGCAAGCAATAACAGTCATATATTTGCAAAATTTGCTTTGTAATTATCTACCGTTTTTTTAATTATTTTGGTGTGTCCGGAGCAGTTGGCATCTCTGTAAACTATTTATACGTAGTGGTGTATAAAATTCTTTGACTTGTATTTTACTATCATAATAATACTACCATATTTTAAGTGGTGATATTTACCTTTATCACAATTCGGCCGATGCTCGAATCCTTTGGGGAAGTCGGGTGATAAAACTAATATTCTCAATTTATGACTAGTTATTACGTTACGACCAATTAGCTTTCGCGTTACCCACTCACTTTGGTGCAAGGCAACACCCCTCTCCGCTCCTACTACAGTTCCTCAACACTACCCACCATTATCGATATTTAAATACCGTTGAACCAGTTAATATCGCTACACTGCAGTGCACTGAGATATTAATTATTTGTAACGTTCTATCAGTTGAATCATTACTTGAGCTGTTCACCACATCATGCTAATTCAGCACCCGGTTGTCCCATTTCCTCCAACTATTTATGCCATTTAGTCCCAGTTGCCTCAAGACAAATTAGAGATTTAGAAGTTTGGTACCCGCTGGTGCGGGAGGGTACTTTGCCAATTATCAGATCAAGTCAAATCAGTTTAATTCCAGTTGCACTAGAGAAAATTTCAGATGAGGAAGTGTGGTGCCCGAGTCCGCGGACAGGAACTTCTCCAAAAACATAGATTAAGTCAAGTCTTGACTCCCACCAATTATATTTGACACCTAAGATAGCAAGACAACAGTATAAACTAAAGTCTGCTATGGCTTCTGCATTTCTCTCACGCTGACTACTTATACTGCCATTATCTTAACTGCTTACGAGCTCTATTGCAGATGAAAGAGTGAAGTGCCCGCTTTTTGCGGGGAGGGACTCGTCATTTAACCCCAGTCTACATTAGTAAAAGTGAAGAAAAAAATTAGCTATAAAAAGATACTAGTTAAATAAAGTTTAGAATTTTATAAGTCAGATAGTGAACCGGAGTACCTGCCCTCGATGCGGTCATCTCACTCCTTTATCTGATATTCTCGTGTGTGGCTGGGACTATTGGCATAGATTAACCCTTTCGCGCCGAATGTCACAAATACGTGCCAGCATACATTTAAGTTAACGACTACATTTAAGTCACCGTTTTTTATTTAATTACATCCTGATTTTGTACGAACGCTTTTCTAAATCACCCGTCCCCAGGGGGTTAAGTGACGATGATCTGTAATTTGTAAGGTGCCTGCCCACACCAGACCTCTTAGTCTATATTATGCACTAGGGTGCCTGGTACTAATGGCATAGGAAAGGGTTAAGTGACATTGTTCCCGATTTGACATCAAGATTTGTTTTAAAGATAAAGCATGGTAACTTGATTATTTGCATTTATTTTGCGAATTTAAGTGTTCGTTTTCACCTTAATATATCTTTTACATATTTTTCTTATAACCATGTGAATTTTTTTTTAAATTAAAGGTGATAGGGCCAGGATGACAGGTTGGTAGGACATTTAACTTATCCAGCCGGTTGAAGAATCATCCTGTATCAAATGGTGAGAGGTGCACGTTAAACCGCCATTATAAAATTTTCGGGGTCACAAAGACTTCCAAGTTCCCATAACAAATCAATATCTCTTGGGGTACTGATCCAGCAGTTCCCTTGTCTTCTGGTTTAAGTTCAAAATTACAGGGCTACGGAGGCGAACATTAATAATCTTAAACTCGAAAATTGGGCCTGCTGATCAACGACGGTAATAAAATTAAAAAAAAAACTAAAAGTGATAATAGGCTACTAAAGATTTTCAAAAAGTCAATTATTTCGTTCCAACGAAATGTCGCCTTTTTACCGTTCTTCTTTCCTTTCAAATGTGTGTAAAGCTATAAGTTGAAATACTTGAAAAAGTGGTAGTTAATCGTTTTTGATTGAAGTAGTTTCGACTACCGTTCAATTAGAGAATTTGGCATACTTGTTACAATTTGAAAATAAGTAGAAGATTAACACATTGCAAGCGAGGCCGTAAAAATACGTTTTCGAAATTTCGTGATTCATACGAAAGTTTAAAAAGTGGTCGCCTACCACTTTTTTAAAATTTTGCTCTGTACCAGCTGTAACAAATTTTTCTGGATAAGTTGCTCGCATGCAATGTGTTTAAGATGTTTTATTGTTAAAACTTTTAGAGAACTTTCTAGAAGCTAAAATGTAAATTACATGTAAATATTTCTTGGTAATAAGTCAAAAAGTTTCAGTTTTCGATCAGTTTTGAGTGCCTTTTCAGGAGACATTTGAAAGTTAATTTCATTTTTTAGCATTTGTGACCTATTATTATTTCGTTTTCAGGAGGAGAAGCAGCTCTTCTTGCATCAGCTGGATCAGTAATAGGAGTTGGCAATGATATTGGCGGTAGTATTCGAATGCCATCATTTTTTTGTGGCGTGTTTGGCCACAAACCCTCAAGAGGTAAATATTTGAATTTAACTGTTGCTAATTATATTAACTTAACTAATCTATATACTCGTATATATATATATATAAATTATTGATGTAATTTTCATTTAATATTAATTATTTTGAAAAAATTTTTACTATATTTCGCAACACTCTTCTAACGTAAGAGTTTCAAGAGAACCCATTATTTTAATTTGTGCTTTTTTTTTAGCTGCTTATTAAGTATAAGTCATCCTTTATTATAATAATCTAAATTTTTTATATGTAGTGGTAGACAAAATTAATTACTTCTAATTTATTCCTACTTCTCACCCACACTTTAAAATATCGTGGGAAGAGAATGATTATCAGGTTTTGTATTAAGTTAAAATATGTTCAGTAATATTATCCTTGTAAATAGTTGAATTCTCAAAATCATGCAAAAATTGAATTATTGTTTAAAATTATTGCAAGTCAAATTTCTGGAACCAAGAAAGCAATATTAACGTAAAAATGGAAGAAAAAAAAAAGATTAGCCGAAATGGAGAAGTTGGCAACCATATTAAAGTATTTTTTAGGGTGTTTCATTTATTCTATATAAAGACTAAAATAAATTTGAGAGTGAAATCTTGTTTTAAATTTTCTCTGGAGTTTTAAATTTTATTGGAGATACTCCCAATCTTTATATTGATAATAAAATTAAAAACGGTTCAACATATATTAGTTTTAAATTGTTTCAAAAGAAATTTTATGGTGATGTACTTTAATATTCATTAGTTTTAGCAAATTATAACATAAGACCTTTATATTATTATTTAAGATATAAGTTAACATAAGACCATATCCTGAAGCCAATTAAACTGTAATTATTACAGGATAATTGTTTTTATACTCAAAATCAAAAGTCAAAGCGTTTTATTAAAATTCAAAAGTGCTAATCAATTTATCCTTACAGCTAACAGTATATTTAAATTTTAGCTTTCATTTTATTTAAAAAATTGCACACTTAGCAACAGTTTTAGGATTAAATATAATTGTTATCATTCTCTGGTAGCTTAAACTATCATCTAAAGTATTTTTTTTTTACATTTTTGAATTTTCAAAATTTGTTTTTTATACAAACAATGTAAACAAACTGATTTCAAATTACATTCTTCTAGGAATCATTCCAAACCGAGGACATTTTCCACCAACTGAGCAAGTATTGCAGCAATACATTGGAACTGGTCCAATGTGTAGATACGCTACCGATCTCAAAGTGATGCTTCAAGTTATGGCTGGAGCTAATGCTCCTTTATTACAACTAGATAAGAAGGTCTAGTGATGCATTTCTTATGTCAATATTATTGTTTTATCAAACAAATGAATTAGAAAATATTTCTGTAGCGTTAAACCTAGAAACCCATCAGCAACTGAGGGTCATAACTGGTTATGCTTAGTTGATAAATGGTTTTTATGTTTGCGTTCCTTTGCTGTCTTTGCACTATTGGATGTTTACTTGGTTTCCTTCTCCATGGTTTTGGTTTAATTTAACTAAAATGGGTGTTTACTGGATACTTTGTTCAGTTCTTTTGGTTTCTTCGCTGTGTTTAAAAAATTCGAACATAAAGGTTTATTGACAATAAGTCACTGGTTGTTCAATAACGGTAAACAATTAAAGTAAAATATCTCCCTTTTGATGTCTGCAAATTTTGTTGAACACAATTTCTGTTGATATTTTATATCGCTTTTTGGTTTTGCTGATATTTTATTATAAACGTCAGAAATTGAGATTAGTTGCTAGACTATTGAAAATATTATGAGTAGAGAAGTTTAAAACGGCAAAATGTAAATCGTCATATCATGTATCCCTGGAATAATACCTTATTAACTTAAACAGACCTGTGGATTTTTTAGGCTAAAAACTGGAAAAATTTCATATAAAGGAATTTAATTTGAAACAACATTTTTTTTATCATTTAATTATAAATGAATTGAACCACCACGAAATTTTAAGGATTCATAGATACAGATAAAAGACCAAATATTCAGTCAAGACCCTAAGCCAATGGAACTAATGTTTTAAGTAATTTATGTATGATATTTAAAAGGTACAGTTTTGCACTTATATCTGTTTGCGCATCTGACATTGCTACATAGGCAAAGGAGGTATTGTTATCTGCTTATTTTTAGAGTTGAATTTAATTAAATTAAAACAAAATTGATAGAACCAATAGTTGTAATAGTAGTATTAGCAATGCAGTTTTTAATGTAAAATAACAAACAGGATGAATTTTTTTTTTTTTTTAAAGAAATAGATGAAGTACACATGGTCAATTCGCTCAAAGTTGGTTTAGTTTAGTTTCAATATAATTCAGCGCATTTATTTCAATTGATTTTTGGATGTATTTTATTATTTGTTACTACTTTTTCTTTCCTTGTTTTGCTTTTCAAGTTCGATTCCCATCAAAGTTATATAACGAAAGTAATTTTTTTTAAAATCCATTTTTATTATTAAAGTGAATGAAAGTTTCTATTAAACCTCCTTTATGTAATACCCTTGAAATTAAATTTTTTATTTTGTGACCGTCGTTGAACATCCGACCCAATATTTAGCGTTTACTACTACTGATGTTCAACTCCGTAGCCTTGTAATTTTGAACCCAATCCAGAACACAAGGGAACTCCTATATCAAGTATTGGGAGAAATTTTGTCTTCGAGGAGGACTTTTTGATGTAACTAACTCGCATTTGCGTTACATGGAGAGGGAAACCTCGGAAACCTCCCACGGTTAGCCTGACGGCAGGGGAACACTAACTCATGATCGATCTACCAGTGAGGATATTTTTACGTCAGCATTGTGGTCCTTGCACGCCGGATGCGAAATTCGGATCGACCAGCCATCACTGAGATTCGAACCCGCATCACCTCATTCGAAGGCGAACGCTCCATCCTCTGAGCCATCACGGCTCAGAAATTAAATATTAGTACATAATAAGTATATGTATATATGATAACCTAGTTGGTAGGACGTTGAGCCCATGTCCAAGAGATCGTGAGTTCGAGCCCCGCCGGCCAAAGAAATAAAGTATAAATATTCGGCGTACTGATGCACGCCGAATTTGTTGGGGTCACAAAGTCCTCCAAACTCCCATTAAAAAATCACGAGTTCTGGAAGTAATGGATCGGAGATTGATCTTGCTCTGGTTCAGATCAAAATTACGATCTGCAGATGGATGGATGGAGTATGAATGTGTCCTCCCTGTAAAAAGGGCTGTGACGTATGTGTGTAGCAAAAGTTGATTCTTGGCCATAGATTTCGCCTCTATAAATACAAACGAGAAGAAGCCCACCCCTCGGCCTTAATAGCATACGACAACAACATACGTATATAAGCACCAAATTGCTTGTAATCATCTGATTTTGATAGATTACATCCTATATCGATGTTGTAATTCTTTACTTGTACGAAAAAATGTGAAACTGGGCCGCTGATGTTCCGTACATTATTATTATATATTATTTCCCACTCTTAAACATATTGTTATTTCGTTCAAATTTATATATTTTGTTATATTGAGTGTAGAGGAGGGTTTTCAGTTTCACTTTTTTCATTTTCTCTACTTGATAAGTTATTTACCGTCTTAGTTCCTTTAGCGTTGACAATTATGACTTCATTCAGTTTTCATTATTGAATTTCCTATCATTAATATAGTACATACACATTTAAGAAGCTTTGATTTAGTTGATGGAAATATAATCATGTAATGTGAAGTGTTATTTAAAATCAATACCATAACTACCAACTCGGAAGTCCTAGTTCTCGAGATTATTTTAAGCTACAATCAATCAATTTATGTAAGCTTAATCAATCCCTCAATTAAAAACTTCTCTGATGAAACTAAGAAAGAGTACCTACAAGTATCCGGCCAACGAGGCCACCTCAGTAATTAAATGGTTATTGCTAACTCGATAGGTAAGGCTGAACATAAGTAATTAATTAAGTTAGTAGTTAATAAAAGAGAAAATGATGTGAAAAGAGAAGAAATAAGGGCAACACATGCATATAAAGCGATATAAATTGGTTTTATATATATATATATGTTTAAATTGTTTGTATGTAGTGGTGCTTAAAATCGTTCTTAATTAAATTTAGTAAATCAATAATAAAATGTTAAATCAATAGATTTAATACCACTCTAAAGATTTAGATACAAACTTACCCACAAATACGAACATGTTGACAAGTGTGCTTATAAATCACATATATACGGCAATATATCAGTTACATTTTTATGGCACATGAAATTGGATGCTTCCTAGGTTCATTTTACATTTTTAAGAAACGGACGCCATCCCTAATTGTTCACTGCACTAGTTTGGTTAAAAATCAAGGTAAGCAGGCTTTTGTTCCTACGATTCGTACAATTACCATATGACACCCGTAGGCCATCAAATAAAGCGGTTACTAAACATTTGACTGCAAAAATTTTAATATTCAGAGTGGTATATAATTTAAGGTGCCAGAGAGAGGAGCCTTGGAATGCAAAGGGTTCGTAATAAAATAGTAACAATGTAAGCATCATGTCTGAAAATTTATGTTAAAAGCTATAAACTAGCTAAAATTGTTTTAGTTATGATTTCTCCTTATTTTGCACAATAACTTAAGGAACTGCTAAATTTGTATTCTTGATTAATTTATGCAACATTTTGTTCTAGGTTACTCTTAAATCTTTAAAAATATATTATATGGAAGACAACGGTGACGGAAGTTTCTCCCTCCCTGTTAAACAGGCTGTTAAGAATGCTCTGCAGAAAGTAAGAAATCTATTTTTGTACACAATATGTTATGATATTGTTTATGTATATGAAAATATTTGGTATTTATAATATGATACAAAAACTGAAACACTTCGAAAGAAAAAAAAACGATGTCTTTATTTTTATTTATTATTTTTTTACCATACGTGGAATGTGGAAAAAAATATTGATTAAAATAAACTATTATTTAAAAAGGAGAAATAATAGTTTAGCCAAAAATATTAAAAAATTTTAACGGATCAAAAGTTATTAAAATTTTTTTTATGAGCTAGTGTTAACACCTCACAAATTTATATAATACGGAGTGGGTCACCAACTTCGACTTCAGCATTACGACTTCGCTTTTATTTTTTTTTTTTTTTTTAACCCTTTTCAAGGCCGTGGTAAGTATACTTAATACCACGTTTTACCACTTTTAATTTAGGTTTCCATTTTTCAATAACTTCAGCTTTCTTGAAGTGAGTTTGAATAAAATTGGTAACCATTTGTCACTTTCAAAAAACGTATAAAAGTTATAAAATACATAATTACTTTTGAAGTTTGTAGCCTTTAAGGAATTTATTTTATGAATAAAGAAAAATAAAAGTCAGTAAGTTCCTAATAGGTCATGTTAAATATATTCACCACCAAAAAAATGGCATTTTTATAAACTAAATGAGTTGTTTTTTCTTTATAACAATTACTGCTCTTAAAACAATTTCAATTCCAAAAATACTTTAATTTACCTTTACTAGAAATAAAGGGCCCGTTAAAGGGTTAACTGTAGTGGTGTGCTTGGGGCTCTAAAATGTGTCTGCTCTTCCGTATTAGGTATTTTTACCTGAAATTACCCCAAACTTACTTCAGTCCTGACTCAATCTAAACTGCCTCAAATGAAACGTTCTTTCTTTTTTTTTTCTCTTTAGAATATTTTGTTAAATCTTGTCTCTCCTTTCACAGGATTAAATTAGTCCACCTCCAATCTGTTTCCGAAAGTAGAAAGTTGGTAAATTTTGTTCAGTTTTAACAGTTATAAATTATGCTGCATTACAAAATATAGTAGTTTTTATTATTTTTATAACCACCGTTGAACAAAGGACCCAACTCTTCGGGTTTACAACTACTAATGTTCAACTCCGAAGCTTTGTAATTTTGAACTTAGTTCAGAAGACAAGGTAAGTCTTGGATCAAGAAATTGCCCTTCGTGGAGGACTTTTTGATGAGACTAACCCGCATTTGCCTTACATGGAGAGGAAAACCACGAAAACCAACCGTTACCTGATGGCAAGCGGCCTCTAATCCATGATCCGTCTACCCCTGAGGATAGCTTACGTCAGCACTGTGCCGGGTTAGGAATTCGTATCCACCAGCCATTGCTGGGGTTCGAACTCGGTTCACCTAATTGGAAGGCGAACGCTCTATTCATGAGTCACCACGTCTAATATCATTATTATTATTTTCAAGTAATATAAAATTGTTGGCTTAAACTTACTAATCAAGCATTTTAAATAGCTCAAAAAAAGGGAATCGCCATTCTAAGTTGCTTTAAAATATCGTGGCTGAAAAAAATTAAAAAGGTGATGCCAAATGTTATTGAATGCTATCGTGAATTTTATAAGCTTTAACTTCCCCTTAATTTTAGGAATTCAATTGGTCAGTTATAACACAGATACTTAATTTAAACATTTTTTTGGTCGTTGATTATTATGTAAAAACTTAGTTTCTTCGATCTAATTATAAATGAGTTTGAAAACGCTTGTAATATAAATATGTATCTGAATACGATTGTCTTTCGGCATACCCTCCAACTGCTACGGAATTTCCGTAGTTTCAGAAATCTTCTTTTCTGACGGTAGCAAAATTAATGTCTTAATATTTAAAAAAAAATTAATTTTAGCGTAACTTGCCCACTATTACTTATAAAAGTGCAGGCCATATGGCTAGATTCTTAAGTTCTGATAAAAGTTTTATGAGAGATCTATTTGCTTTAAAAATTTCTACTTTGGTTCGCTACCGCTAGAAAGAATTATTTTCAAAATCCTCATAAGTTGGAGGGTATGTCTATCGGTAACTGCTTTACTACCACTTGGAAAGTTCATTCGCGGAAAGAGAGAAAGTTGGCAGGTATGCACATATATGTACTATCAAACAAAATTTCATGTATTTTTATACTCAATTTTGTATTAAATAATCATCCCATTTATAACTGTTTGACATATGTTATATTATTACGTACCGTGTATGATAAATTGTTCAATTTATTTCAAGATTCAAAATTCCAAGATTATGAACTATTAATGTACTGCCTGTTTAATTTATTGTAATTTACTTTGTATAGTAATCTTTTTAATTTTACCTGCAATTACATAATAATACATTTATCGACTATAATTTCTAGCATAATCTGTTAAAGTTTATGCTTTCATTTTACTGTAATTTACTTTGTATAATATTCTGTTTACTCTATTTTAACATAAAAAAATATTCATAAATTGTTTTAGGTTATTTCTCACTTTCGAAAGATCTGTGATGTGCCACCTCAGAAGGTCAACATACGTGGTCTCAAGCATGGTTTCAAAGTTTGGGCTCACGCCGTCTCCGCAGGAGTTGTGGATGTAGCAACAGTAGAATCTCGAGTATTCGGCGAAGATTGCAACAGCAGCGTTTGGAAAGAATTCATCTTCAGTCTGTTTGGATGGTCCGACTATTCCTTTCCTATATTAGCAACAGTATTGGTAGAGAAATATCTTGGGCCAAAAGAAAAATCAGTTGCCGAACCTTTCATTCGCATTCAGAGACGAATGGAAACAGACTTTCAGAGACTGCTTCAAGATGATTGCATTTTCATCATGCCAACTATGCCTGAGCCTGCTGCTCACCACTATGCCAACACGTTCAGAGCTCAGAACTGTGGTTATGTGGCAGTCTTCAATATTCTTGGCTTACCCGCTACTAACTGTCCTGTTGAGCTGGATGAAAAGGGGATGCCGGTTGGTGTGCAAGTCATAAGTGGTTTGAGAAATGACTATCTGAATTTAGCGATTGCTAGAGAAATCGAGAGAGAATTTGGAGGCTGGACGTGTCCTGGTCCTATTATATGAGATTAAACTTCAAACTGTTCCTTTTCCAAGTGGTTATTTGAGATTATACTGTTTTTAAGACGGGTGAAAAATTAACAGTTTTACCTGATGTTTTGACTCAAACAAGACATAAAGAATAATTTTTTTTTATTGAATTTTGTAACAGTATTTTGCAAAAAGAATACTTTCATTTCTTTAAATTTCAAAAAGATTTAATGTCTCAGAATTTCATATCTTAGAGAGATGGTAAAGAACATAGTTAGGAATCACGAAAATACAGGGCAGGAACGTTGGCGTCGCGTGGCACACTGACTCAAAATCACAGTAAGAAAATACGGAATGTCATGTTAAACGCTTTAAAAGACAGTAAAGAGAGTACTATGTATATAACTGACCAGTTTTATCAATTTTATTTGAAATTACACCTTTTGGTATGGATGAACACGTGATCTGCCGCATTTTTTATGTTTTCGAGGAGGATTTTCCAAGTGGTAGTAAAATTAAAATTAAACTAAAGTCACTTGCTGAAATATATTTATTTGTTCGTAACAGCTTCTACCCCTCCTAGTCCTAGTATTTTGTTCTTTTTTTCTTGGCACCTGTGCTGCCCCCATTCCATTCATCATGGAATTTTGGCACTGTTTTAGGTTGAACGTATAGAAGTTAGCAGGCAGTGGGGTTGCTTTTAACATGCTTCATGTACGTTGCTTGTATACCAAAATCTCCTCGTAAGATTATTTTACTTCTATATGTATGTTAGATTTATATGCAGTGGTGACCAACATACTTTTAAATTGAATTTATGAACTTAAGAAACGAATAGAAAGCATAAATTTTACTATCGTTTAAGTATAAAATTGAAATTTTCCACAAAAGTTGGCTGCTTTTCATGTTTGGCTACATAAATGACATTGAAACCGCCCCTGACGAACTTGGAAGCTCACACTTAGCGCTAGATTATGTCCATGTTTTCATAAATTATTATTGTTCCCCAACCTCCTTTTTACATTTTAATATAAAGTTTAATACATGAAATATCTAAAACAAAAAATACTCAGAAAATAATTTTAAGTTATAAATTTTGGGACAATTTTCATTAGTTCTCTGTAATTTAGGTTACATGGCTTATTTAACTAGTCACACAGTTTTGTATTTACTGTTTTGAGATTCAATAAGCAAATGTAAGTTCATTTGTTCATGTATAATTGTTTAAAAAAATAAATATGTCAATTATGTTCCCACTTGTTCAATATCTAAAACTACTTTAAAGTAGAAATTTAAGGCAATTTTTTTAATGTTCAATCAAAAGTGTGTTTAAGTTTTTCGAAAATAAATAACTTTTGAATACGAACCACATTTAAGTTTATTTTCGGTTAATTCTGCCATGTTTTATCGAGTAGTTGTAGGTGTTTACTCACGTCACACTAGCATACCCTCCAACTTATGAGGATTTTGAAAATAATTCTTTCTAGTGGTAGCGAACCAAAGTAGAAATTTTTAAAGCAAATGGATCTCTCGTAAAACTTTTATCAGAACTTAAGAATCTAGCCATATGGCCTGCACTTTTATTAGTAATAGTGGACAAGTTACGCTAAAATTATTTTTTTTTAAATATTAAGACATTAATTTTGCTACCGTCTGAAAAGAAGATTTCTGAAACTACGGAAATTCCGTAGCAGTTGGAGGGTATGCACTAGGGCTGCAAAATGGGCTGTTGGCGATAGTCTGGGAAACATTCCTGAGGATGATCCGAAGACTGCAATCACAATTTTAATCCTCTGTTGAGAAGATAGCTCCCCCGCTTTAGTAGTCCAGCGACTTGCGCGCGAAGTCAAGCACTTTACGGTAGAACAGTTGAACGAGGATCTATACCGCACACCCCCGGTACCTTCGTAGACTATTAAAACTGGTCACCTGCCTTCTTACCGACCGTAGTCAGTGATACTTGACTTCCGAATTCTACTGAGAATCCTGTCTTTGTTCACTGGGGGAATCATGTTTTATCCAATGCATTATTAGAAATCATGGAGAAGGTTAGAAAACACTATTCTTTTATTATCTACGTCAGCAAAGTGGCTAAAAGATTTTACCACTTTTTACACCAGTACAAAGTTAACCTTTCTCTGTGCATTTTTCAATTATGCACATTCTCAATCTCAATTGAAGACAAGAAATAATAATAATATAATTGATAATATTATAAAATGTAACACCATAAAAAAACTGCATTAAAGAAAAAACACTTATGTGAATAATATTTAGGAATGTTTAATTGCCAAATGAAAATAATACAAATTTCTGTACAAAAATGTAAAAACAGCATTTATATGGGGTAACATGTAAATAAAACTTCCAACAAATTACATTACAAAAATATCACTTGAAAAAATGTTTGGCACAGGTAAGTTTCTAATATCAGAAATTACGATATTTTTTTCCTAGACTCTGAGGTAATTTTTAGTTAATGATAGTTTTTAACTCAATTAAAATTCAAATAATAATACAGCAAAAAAGAATACAAATTATGAGGTAATAATAAAGTATGTACATAATAAAGAAAATAACTTGCAATTGTTTGTAAAATTATTATTACTTTTACAGCTGACCATTTGCTTAGAATTTAATTATTAATTCAAGAATCGTTACATTATTTATGATTCTGAGACGAAAAATAGTAAAAAAATGGCTCCATCTTGTCAGAATCACAAAGAAATATTAAACTTAAAATTTCATAACAAGAAGTTTAAAACAGTTTAAATTCGTGATAGACTTCGTTAGACAGTTTATCTTTTAGATGAAAACTTAAAAAAATATTTAATAAAATATATAGTAGTAAATAATAATAAAAATATGCATATTACAATTACAAAAACTAGTTACTGTATAGACAATTATTTACGAAATTCAAAAAGTGATAGTAAAATAAAAGTCTCAAAAAAGAAGAAAGAAAGAAAAGCCTTTTGTTCACAGGAAAACAGTTCATATAATATATGAGCTAGATCGGCTTTGTAATTTATCATAAAACTATTGATTGATAGAAAAAAAGAAAACATATTTTGAGAGACTACTAAAACAATACTTGAAACAAAGAGCTTAATAAACTGGGAACAATTTGGCGAGCTTTAAATCATGTACAGTGCGCGCACAAAGAAATAATAATAATAATAATAATAAACGATACACTCTGAATAACTTATGAGCGGAATTTCATCCATTGAGTTTCAGACTTAATGGCTTTTGAGCATCACCTTAACACGTTCACGCCGGGGTGACCCACCGGTGGGTCACGCTAGATTGTCTCATCTTTGCAGCGCACCGGAGTTAAAACTGGTAACAATAAATTTCATTTTTTTAGTTTTTTTCCGGGAATAATAAAAATCCACAACTACCAATTGTTTTTAACGGATGCAATTTTTATATTGAATTGCTTCTTCGCTGTGATAAATTTCCTTACAGTGAATTGTTATTGTTGAGACTAGATTAACTCCTCCCGAATATTATCTAATAGGGCAATTCCATTTGTGACGGAATGACATTTTGACTTGCAAAATAACAATTAATTCAAGTTTCTATGTATCTAATTTCAAATAAACATTTTTTTCTCATGCATATCATTATTATTGGCATAATACGCTTTATAAACTAAAAAAACAGGATTTTCTATCTTTTTTACTTTTAATTTTACGAACTTTCTATTTGCGTGACGGAATGACATTTTGGCAACCAAGTTTTTGGCATGCCGCTTAGAACTGGTTGTTTCTGCGAATTTTGCAGCTATTATTTTTCTGAACTATTTTATACTTTTAGTATAATGTGTAAGCAATGTAAAATGTGAATTTGGAAAATTAACCTCAGGTTGGCTAGCAGTTATTAACATCTATTTGCTGTGACGGAATGACAAAAAGTTTAGTAGAAGAAAGTCTTCATTTAAAAAATGTTTTATTAATATGTAAATGATAAACAGAATGTAACAGATAAACAGGATTAATATATATGTAAGAATTAGTAAAAATTTCAACAGTTTGAAAATTAGGTTGTCTCCGAAGAGGTTTTATATCTAACTTGCCAATGTCACGTCTTATCTTCGTTCTCAGGAAATTTATGCATTATTAAGACATGTGACGGAATGACGTAAAAGAAGTTGCTTTTATACATTAAACTTAAAATGATAATGTTTTAAATGTTTAAATTTTGTACTACATGCATATTTTTATCAAAATATTGCAAAAGAAAGATACATTTCTTTTATTTTGTAAGTATTTTTCAAGAAAACAATTTCAACACAAATGTGAACAATTCACTTGTCAGCCATGTGATTACTTTAGAATGCTGCCAGATTCAAAAAATTTAAAATTATCAAAAATGAAACGGCAATATGTAGACTTTGGCTATTTTTGAACATATTTTTAAAATTAAAATATGCAATTCAAAAAAAAAAAAATTCACTTATAAGTTGACACTTTTGTGGAATTGCCCAGTACTGAAATAGTACTTCTACCAGTATTTTCACTTTTCCCGGCGTGAACGTGTTAAATATGATTAATTAGTACAAATGATATTTAAAATTACGAAATCAGACACTCCAACGCACTTCTCTGAATAAATCTTATTTATTCCTTATTTTCGACGGCTTTTGATTCTTGACCAACGAAATAGAGCCCCCCCCCCCTCCCATTGTTTCAAAGTTGCAATCTGCGAAATATGGTTCCAATAGTTTGGTTAAGGGAGCGGTCGAAAATTTGGGCAACTTAATGTTAATATTACCTTTTGCGTATTTCGCCACTTCTCGATATTTTTTTAAACGAATCGAAAAACATTTGCACAAAATCATAAAATTCGTTAATTGAAAGATCATGCCATGCAAATTTTTTTAATTAATATTTATTATTTTATTTAATAACAGTTGACAAAATTTTGAAATGTTAGGTGAACAAATTTTTACATCATTTCAAAGAATGTAATTTTATATGGCAAAATACAAAACTTAAACGCAATCTATCTAATAGTTTCTGAGTTCACAAATTTTAAAAAAAATCTTTATGTTTAAACTGTTCAATTGATTTCGTCCAAATTTTGAATTTTGCCTCATAAAATTACATCCTTTAAAAAAACGATTGCTGTATATATGTTTGAAAGCTTAAGAAAATTTATATTGCATCTTATTTTTTCGTGAGTGAATTTGAAATCGTTGAATAATAAAATTAGAAAATTTGATTTGTAAGAAATTTTTATGCATGTTTCAAAATCTTCCAATATTGCTCTCTATCTAATATTGCACTGGTTTAGGCGAGTGCTTAACTTCTTCATACTATGCTGTTTTTAGGAACCTATATATAAATTTTTTTTATTTAAGTATCAAAATTTAGAATGAAATATTTATTTATTTGTTCCCCAAAACAATTTTAGTTGTAGTATATATTGATACATATTTATTTTGAAATGTAAACAGAGTAACCTATTACATAGCTGCCAACTGTTCTGAATTTTTTGGATATGTTCGCAATTTTTAAATAAAATTTGAAAATCTGATATTTTCATAAAAAATCTGATTTTTCATAAAATTGCAGTATATTTGCATTTAAGCCAACCACGCTTCCTGTGTTTATTGTGCTGAAGTAATTTTTAGTAGCTTTTTATTAGAAATACTATTCCAATAGCTGTTGCCGATCACTAAGATGAATCTTTAACAACTATTATTATTTTTTTAAAAATTAATTGTAGTATTTTAACACTTGCATCAGAATTATTTGTTCATGATGTAATTTACATACCTGCCAACTCTTCCGGTTTTTCCGGAAGATTTTAATTTTATATTTAAAGTGGTACCGAAACTCATGTCATGTCATTAAAATGTTTGAATTATAATAATAATTATAAATGAGTTTGACCACCACTACGTTTAAATAATTACAACAAATATATAAAGCATACTATTCAGAACGATAGCGAATTTTAACCTAGTCAAAATATAAATATATTTTTGAGTAAGGCTGTTTTTCGGTAATTGTTTTACTACCACTTGGAAAATTCATTCTCAGAAAGAGTGAAAGTTGACAGGTATGAGATTATTATTTACCTGTGTTTTAAAATTTTGAGAAGAATAATTATATATTAATAGGTAATGGTTGTTTTTAAATTATTATACCGGTATTCCTAATTATAAAATATTAATATTATTAATTTCCCACAAAAGATAGTGTTTCTAGTTTTGTTTTACTAATTTACATACGGTATTTAAATATATGTCTATTAATGTTATTATTTAATAGTAAAATTTTGGTCTTACTCTCGTAATTTTTGCGTATTATTTTGTCGCATATAGTGTTCCTAATTTTTTATTCCTAAGGTTGGCAGCTATGATATTATGTTAAAACGATAAAATTACAAATTTCCAACTTAAAATTGTGCGTTAGAATACCATTTTAGTTGATCTATTAAGCAAAACGCAGTAAGATCTACTGAATATAATTAATGATCATCCTACTCATCCTTAAACTAATAACCATAACTACTAAATGTAAGATGCTCGTAAATAATCCACTATAATTTCAATTATTCATTATTATCCTAGTCAACGTATATTAATAATCATGATTATTTATTTATTTAAGGTGCTCGTAAATAATCGTAATTATTCCCAACCATAGATCATCTTCAGATAAATTTATTGAGTTCAGTTCATTTATTAATGCTCATATTTAAGTTTTCTATTAAGATTTTAACAGAAATTACAATAACATTTTTCAAAACTTAATAACTGACCAGATATAATGTTTCATAGCTTGTTAAAACCATTTCTGACTAAAACACATTCGAAAAGCTGCTCTGGATTCAGCACATAGCTTTACATCGTTGATGAACATTTTAGATCATTCATAAACAACGGAAATGTAAGTTTTAAAAAATTTTTTCCTTCCAAAATTATTTATCGTCCTCAGTTTCACTTTGACCTCGTATGAATTTTCGATGTTGTTTCAAAACTTCAGGTTCGTAATTGAACATTTTTAGCTTTACACAATTTGGATCGACGATGCGTTGACCTTTGTGTTTGACGCACTGTTTTGCACATCTCGGGCCGTTGTAAAGTCCAGGCTCCCAATGCTCGACACACATGGCACAACTGTTCAGGCATAGATACAGTTTGTTTTTATTGTCAGTATTCATTGAGACAAAGTATCCTTGAAGTACTGTGAAAGCGATGATCATGATGTGGTAGAATAAATGTATTACCTTCAAATACTGCATCATCCACCGAATTCTGTAATTAAAGAGAACGTTATGAAAATTACGTACAAATGCATAGAAGACTACAAATGTAGAAGACACTTTTACCCTTTTTCGAGACGAGCCAGTCATATGTGAATTCTCATGCACATTTTGACAATTTTTTTAAACATGTATTGAATTATTTTTCAATCTCGATACTTTTGTTTTTAATATAAAAACCTGTATTATAATTATTTGTTAACATAATGGATATTATTCAAAGCAAATTAGTTTATTTTCTTAATGACTGAAAATGACAATCGTGTCAAACTTTGGCGATATTTTTCACTTTTAGTCATTGTCTAAAACGAAAATTGAATTAAAAAAATCGAGATAAAGACTCAATTAAAACCAAATCGTATCAACCATCTTTCGTGCAAATTATTACCAAAGAAACTCAGAGTCAAGTTTCAAAAAGAGAAAAAGTGACTCATTTAGTAAAACATATCATATTTTAAATAAAATCTTCAGGTCTATATTTCTAAATTGAACAGCTATACTGAGCTATTTGTTTCTGAGCTGTAATTTTTTTCTTAAAGCTTAACAATTACTAATTCTCAAACTGTTTATTGAATGTTAAAATTTTTTGTTGCATTGCAATCCCAAGTGGATTTCTTATAATTCATCTGAACTCCAGGTTTCTAAAGACAATAGTTTTTGAAGAAA